>NW_022280094.1:0-209 GCF_004355925.1 Anarrhichthys ocellatus
ACGTATACATATACACACGTATACATATACACACGTATACATATACACACACACATATACACACACACATATACACACACACATACACATACACGCACACATATACACACACACACCCATACACACACATATACAGATACACACACACACCCATACACACACATATACAGATACACACATCCATACACATATATACAGATACACACATC
>NW_022280094.1:219-2689 GCF_004355925.1 Anarrhichthys ocellatus
ACAGATACACATATCCATACACATATATACAGATACACATATCCATATACACACACACACACACACAAATATATACACATATATATTTGTATTGCCTTCGTCTTCGGTCAGCATGAAATATGGGCCATGCTTGCCGACATGAAAGAACATTCAGACCTTGCCCAATTGAAATTCTGTAGACCTCTCTCCATTTTCTTTCTTAGATTGGCCAAGGCGACTTGTTTTGTTTCCAGTTCGCAAACCTCTACTTCTTCTTCTACTCTGTCTACTGGCAGATTATAGCCATGCGCGAAGTGTAGCCTTTTGCGCCAACTTGTGACCAAACTATGCAGCCTAGTATATTGGCTTCAAACCAGTTAATAGGAACACAAGTACTTCGTATTTTTTTATTGTGACATTTCAAAAGTTTGCTTAAGTTCTGCATGACATTTGAATGGTACAATGACTATTGACTTAGTACTAGGATTGGCTTCCTTATCTCTAACACTGAGGATGTCCAGTCTTCAACATTCTGTCAACAGATTGTGTTCGACAGTTTCCATATGACAGTGCCTGTCCCTACAAAGCCAGGCTCATAAATAAACAGTTTTCCCAGTTTGTTGAGAAAGAATTCGACAAACCTGTTCCGAGCCCCAACCTCAACCACACCCAACAGCTTTGGGATTATGGAGGACACCGACTGTGAGTCAGACCTCATCACGAAACCTACCCCTGTAGTCTTAAAACACGAGTGGAGGGGTTAGGTTTCGTTAGTCAGACATGTTCAATAACTACATATGGGCATCCTTTTACTTTGTCGACTGCAATACTGTAGCAGTGATAAAATGCAGTAGAAGGCCAAACTTGTATAATTACCATGAATATCTGATCTTCTAATTTGTACTCTATATTTGTTTTACTTAAATTGCTATAATAGGTTTGCAAATGTGGGGGGGGAAATAGACACGGTGGAGCAACAGCATCATTTAAAGCTACGTTCTTTCTCTCCGTTTTCTCCATTATTGTCTATCATTTACTTCCATCAGGACACCTCGTGATGCATTACATCAGACATAACTGCCACACGATTCTCTTTCTTTGTCCTTTTCTCTCACCTCTGTGCCATTAGTCAAATGCACGAAGTTGCCAATTACTCATCTAGACATTAGCACTAAGTGGTTTTAATGATCTTAATAACTCCTTTTCGTAATGCGCCTATAGACATCTGTCTCTTTGTGGAGAAAGCAGCTCTCATTATTCAATGAAGGAGGTCAGCTCATTTGGATTGCAGGTAATTTTTATCCATGAGTCTCTCCCTGTGTCTCTCTAATGTTGGATAATTGTCCCCCCAGCAGCCACTAATGAACAGGGAGTATGTTTTAAGTGTATGCCAAAAAGTGTTAATTTGTTCATGTGCGAGAGACAGATCACAAGTGTGTGTGAGCTGAAAAATGAGCAAACAGGCCTGTGGTGATTTTCTCTTTAACAGTGTCATGTCAGTGCAGATGCAGCCCTGTCTGCAGGATTTCATTAGCGTTCATTAATTGGATAACAGAAGCTAATTGAGTTATTAATCATTAGCTTATGTAGACATGCTGCCCACCTACAACTCCCTTCCTCTGTTGGCTCTGATTTTTTGCTTTGCAGCTGCCTCCATCCCTTCTCCTGCATGTTAAAAGTCAAGCCTTCTTCTACTCTATGCACCTGCGAATGTTCACAGTCACAGCGCGTATCATCGCGTGCGTCTCTCTCTCTCTCTCTCTCTCGATAGATCTATATATATCTATCTCTAGATCTATATATAGATAGATATAGATCTCTAGATATATATCTATCTCTAGATATATATAGATAGATATAGATCTCTAGATATATATAGATCTCTAGATATATATAGATAGATATAGATCTCTAGATATATATAGATCTCTAGATCTATATATAGATAGATATAGATCTCTAGATATATATAGATCTCTAGATCTATATATAGATAGATATAGATCTCTAGATAGATATAGATCTCTAGATCTATATATAGATAGATATAGATCTCTAGATAGATATAGATCTCTAGATAGATATAGATCTCTAGATCTAGATAGAGATAGATATAGATCTCTAGATAGATATAGATATAGATCTCTAGATAGATATAGATATAGATCTCTAGATAGATCTAGATATATAGATAGATATCTAGATCTAGATATATAGATAGATATCTAGATCTAGATATATAGATAGATATCTAGATCTAGATATATAGATAGATCTCTAGATATAGATATATAGATAGATCTCTAGATATAGATATATAGATAGATCTCTAGATATAGATATATAGATAGATCTCTAGATATATCTATATAGATAGATCTCTAGATATAGATATATAGATAGATCTCTAGATATATCTATATAGATAGATCTCTAGATATATCTATATAGATAGATCTCTAGATATATCTATATAGATAGATCTCTAGAT
>NW_022280094.1:2789-97076 GCF_004355925.1 Anarrhichthys ocellatus
ATAGATCTATCTAGATAGATCTATAGATCTATATCTATAGATCTATAGATCTATCTAGATAGATCTATAGATCTATATCTATAGATCTATATAGATCTCTACAGATCTATATCTATAGATCTATATAGATCTCTACAGATATAGATCTCTACAGATATAGATATAGATCTCTACAGATATAGATCTCTACAGATATAGATCTCTACAGATATAGATCTAGATAGATAGATAGATAGATAGATAGATAGATATCTATATATAGATAGATATATATCTATATATAGATATATAGATATATATAAGCCCGGCTTAGGGGAAACCTGAGTAACGCTTGGTCTCCCCCTTTCTCCCACTCAATAATGACCAGTTCTGCTGTCCACAATATTTATTTAGACCAGTTGTGGTAGAAATAAGCATCAGGGTGAGCCTGGCCCAAAACAAAAAACAAATCTATTTTTGTAAATATATTGACTTACGTGTTCCCAAAATGAACAAAAAAGAAAATACACGCAGCTTACCTCCCTCCCTAACGAATAAACAGAAGACAACAAGGTGAACAAAAAGGGGTTTCTCACCCCTACAAGTACTCAAAATGCTTTCAGGCTACATTTTACGCTTGGCCAATCCGATCGGTACCCCCTAAGGATCAGCAACTCCCTCGCCTGTGCAGCACGGGCTGGTTGGGAGCCGGGCAGAAAAGAGAGAGAGAGAGACCGCCGGCCTCCACAGGTTCCTTCTTAAATCAGGCCTAATCAGTCCCCATCCAATCACCTGCAACGCATCAGATAGGAACACAGAAACAAGGTAAACAGCACCCCCCTCAGGCAGGGAGGTAAACAAACAAAGCCTATGATGCTCTAAGTTATAACTTTGTGTGGGTGTGTGTTTGTGTGTGTGTATAAACCACTGAAGTGAAAAAAGCACTTTGTTGAGTTGGAGGGAAAGGCTTTCAGGTGTGATCTGTGCTGCAGTCTGCTTTTTACTGTTTACAGGGTGTGAAATTACCACCAGCCTGTTCTGATCAGGTCTGACCACAGAGAATAAGTTTGACTGCTGTAACATTAAGTCAGCATTGGTTATGTCATGTCGGCGGCACGCCAGCAACAGCCAGGACTGCCACTTGTGTCCACACCGGTTCTCCTGCTCTGCTTATAAGGAACACATTAAATTACGTATCCGTGAGATCGGGCTGACGCAGCCTTGCAGCGGCTTTAACTGAATTTGTCAAATCGCAACAATGTGCTTGGTTTGACCTATCCACCTCCCGCCCCGCCTGCTAGAGTGGTCTCTCTCACGATCTATAAAACGTCCCTTTTTCAGAGTGAAGCATCTTCATAAGGATGCGTTTACATTGCATCAGTAGATGTATCCACACTGGTCATAAAAGAGTCCACGCTTCTTACTGACGTTCACGTTTTATTATTGTCCTCTCATGGAACACCGTGAAAACTAGAAAACACAAAATAGCTTCATGTACAAACAACAAAGAAACAAATACTCTGTCTCTCATCACCTACAACAACTATAACAGTACTTTAATCAGTTAACTTAATAAGCTTTACCGTGTTCCCCTGGTAGACCAGCAGTAGAATAACATGACGGGAAATAAAAGGTTCGCTGGTTTCACCCGCCATTTGTTGTCTTTCTGAGCTCCGCTTAACTTCCGGGTTAATGGTCATGTTACAACAAAAGCTCGTCTATCATCAGTAAAACAAGGGGCAAAACAATAATGAGTTTAACACAAGGTACCCAAAATTACAGTAAACATAACATGTATTATAATTGCAGAAATAAACAAATAATATATATATTAGTGCTGGGCAAGTTAACGCGATAATAACGCGTTAACGCATTCATTAATTAACGGAGTCAATTATTTTATAGCGCGTTAACGCATTTTTTATTTGTTTTCTTTTGAAAGTCTGTTGCTCACAGGCAGCGGTGGAGGAATGGAGACTACTGGACATCGCTGTGGTACAGTCAGCAGACACTTACACTTTAGTGCACCTATATGCTGAAATTCACGGTAAACACATTTAAACGGCACAGATCGGGAGCAAGCGAAGGACTTTGAAAGTTAGCGGAAAGTTAACGTGAGACAACATCCGGTTTCTTCAGACGAACATCCGGTTTTCAGAATAAGATGCCAACAAAGTATGAATTATATTCACATTAAGTATAAAACATGCTGCATCTCATGAGTTAAAGGGAAAATACACCTAAATTGTGGGTAAAGTGTCTTTATTCTTTGATCGCGGGGTAACCATCATTACCTCGTTGTTACAGCATTATATTGATGAACAGTAGAGCTGCATTCACATGCTCTGACTGTCATGAAGATAGACATTTTTACTGAACCATGCTGAAACATTTTATTCCTGTTGCACAGCAGTGGAACGTTTCACATACAATCACACACTGAGCACAGATAGTGAAGAGATAGAACTGCTACTGTGTAAAGGGAATACTGCTGCTAACAAGAACCTTATTTGTTTAAAGTGTTTACAAACCAAATGTTATTGCCCTTTTGTTCATATAGCAGTACATTTAAAATAAAAGTGCGCAATACACGACTTTTGAATTCATTAATGAACTTTGCCATAACAATGACAAAATCCATGCCATTAATCGCGATTAAAAATTGTAATCGTTGCCCAGCACTAATATATATACAGTTGTGTGAAAAAGTGTTTGCCCCCTCCCTGATTTCTTATTTTTTTGCATGTTTGTCACACTTAAATGTTTCAGATCATCAAACAAATTTAAATATCAGACAAAGATAACACAAGTAAACACAAAATGCAGTTTTTAAATGAAGGTTTTTATTATTAAGGGGAAAAAAAATCCAAACCTACATGGCCCTGTGTGAAAAAGTGATTTGCCCCCCCCCCCTGTTAATACATAAATTAACTGTGGTTTATCACATCTTTGGAAAGCTGAGTTCAATTTCTCTAGCCACACCCAGGCCTGATTACTGCCACACCTGTTCTCAATCAAGAAATCACTTAAATAGGACTTGCCTGACAAAGTGAGGTTGACCAAAAGATCCTCAAAAGCTAGACATCATGCTGCGATCCAAAGAAATTCAGGAACAAATGAGAAACAAAATAATTGAGATCTATCAGTCTGGAAAAGGTTACAAAGCCATTTCTAAAGCTTTGGGACTCCAGCGAACCACAGTGAGAGCCATTATCCACAAATGGCGAAAACATGGAACAGTGGTGAACCTTCCCAGGAGTGGCTGGCCGACCAAAATTACCCCAAGAGCGCAGCGACGACTCATCCAAGAGGTCACAAAAGACCCCAGAACAACATCCAAAGAACTACAGGCCTCACTTGCCTCAATTAAGGTCAGTGTTCATGACTCCACCATAACAAAGAGACTGGGCAAAAATGGCCAGCATGGCAGAGTTCCAAGACGAAAACCACTGCTGAGCAAAAAGAACATAAAGGCTCGTCTCAGTTTTGCCAGAAAGCATCTTGATGATCCCCAAGACTTTTGGGAAACTACTCTGTGGATTGACGAGACAAAAGTTGAACTTTTTGGAAGGTGTATGTCCCATTACATCTGGCGTAAAAGTAACACGGCATTTCAGAAAAGGAACATCATACCAACAGTAAAATATGGTGGTGGTAGTGTGATGGTCTGGGGCTGTTTTGCTGCTTCAGGACCTGGAAGACTTGCTGTGGTAAATGGAACCATGAATTCTGCTGTCCACCAAAAAATCCTGAAGGAGAATGTCCGGCCATCTGTTCGTGACCTCAACCTGAAGCGCACTTGGGTTCTGCAGCAGGACAATGATCCAAACACACCAGCAAGTCCACCTCTGAATGGCTTAAGAAAAACAAAATGAAGACTTTGGAGTGGCCTAGTCACAGTCCCAACCTGAATCCGACTGAGATGCTGTGGCATGACCTTAAAAAGGCGGTTCATGCTCGAAAACCCTCCAATGTGGCTGAATTACAACAATTCTGCAAAGATGAGTAGGCCAAAATTCCTCTACAGCGCTGTAAAAGACTCATTGCCAGTCATCGCAAATGCTTGATTGCAGTTGTTGCTGCTAAGGGTGGCCCAACCAGTTATTACGTTTAGGGGGCAATCACTTTTTCACACAGGGCCATGTAGGTTTGGATTTTTTTTTCCCCACTTAATAATAAAAACCTTCATTTAAAAACTGCATTTTGTGTTTACTTGTGTTATCTTTGTCTAATATTTAAATTTGTTTGATCTGAAACATTTAAGTGTGACAAACATGGAAAAAAATAAGAAATCAGAAGGGGGGCAAACACTTTTTCACACAACTGTATATATATATACACATACATATATACATACATATACACATACATATATACACACACACACACACACACACACACACACACACACACACACTACTACTAGGCTTCTTGTGTGTGTGTGTGTAACGTCTGTGTAGTCAACTGTCAAATCAAATAAAGAAAGTACACATCAATTATATTTTAACAATTATTATTCTCAGTTTTCAAATTTAACTGGATGGATTATAAATATACATAAATAAATGTTCTCTCATTTCAAGTACAATAATGTCTGGATTAAAGAATTGACATAACAGAAAGCTTTTCAAAAATGTGCATCTTAAAATAAAGTAATTCATTTTAGAAAAATTAATGAATTGTCCTGAAGCTTTAAATTCAGTTCATTCAAGGTGTGAAATGAAGTCAATAAAAAAGCCACAATATTATATTTTTGTCATCTAAAAAGAAATCAGTGAGCATGGACTTTATCTGTGGTTATTAAACCACTTGTTTCAGCTCTATTCTCTCTGTTAACATCATTGGACACTGACAGTGAATTCATGTGTTATGATTCTGATCATATTGGGCTCTTAGCTTTATTTTCTGTGTCTTTATTTCAGATGTGAGTGGATACGTTTGTTCAAAGGAGTTGTGCTTTGCCTCGTAGTGCGGTTTCTGAACATATGAGACATGCTGGTTTTAACCTAGAAGAGTCTGTTCATGCTTGCTTAAAAATTATATTCTCTCTGACCAGCGCAATTTTCCTGCTCTTGTGTGTGTAAACCTCGCTCGAGTCAGGAAACTTGTCAGAATACACATATTTGATTGGCTGAGCTGCCGTAACGGCTGAATAAGATGCGCCGGTTAAAGTATATATTTGTATAAATATAAAAGTATGTATATTTCCAAATTATCTGTCGGTTTGAGATGCTTGGGTCCGGATGCAACTGCGTCTGGGTCCGGACCGCCAGTTGGAGACCCCTGGTGTACAGTGACACCAAAGAGCAAGAACAGCGTTGTTATTGCACAATCATGAAATTCATACGTCATTTGCTGATAGCAAACTGGTCCACCATTTTGACCCAGACTGACATATTTAACAGCTATTGGATGGCTTGCCATGCAATAGCGATCTTCGTATTCCTGCAAAACAAACGTCATTCCTATCAATTGTACTTTGAGCTAATTAGTTTGCCGGTTGGCGTGTGAAAACGTTAAACTGAGAAAGTTAGCTTTGTCAGTGTGAGCATGTTAGCATATAGTGGTGGTGTTTGCCTTATAGCATTGCTGTGCCTAAGTCAGTGCCCTCACGAAATGAAAAATGTTTAACTGACAGAGTCATGGCAGCACCGTAATCCTAATTCAAAACTATTTCCATATTAGGTTTGCTGAGAGGCAAAATGGATTTCTGCTCAAAATGACTATAACTATGACCATGTAATTTTACCATTCCACTCCAAACTACATTACACTGTGAAAAGCTAGCAGCCCCGGCCCAAGTACAGCCACACGGAACCACAAGCATTCCGTGTGGCTGTACTTAGTCTTGTTTAAATACGGCCTAAATTTGTCCTTCTTTGTGTACTTTGGTACATCTAATCACGTATCCACCACTGCATCCTTTACTTCTGTCAGTGCATTAAGCAGAGACACAGAAGATGTGACGTAAGAGTCCTATCCACCATGGTAATCATGTTCCTGCACACATGGACCTGAACACTGAGTCTGGATCCGTTCAGAGGCCTTTAACCACACCCTGTGCATCAAGACTCCTTTGCTCTGAACCCGTCTCTGGTGTGTGCCGAGCTTCTTTATTCGCCATTAACTTCTCCACTGAGCGGAAAAACTACCTCTTCCCTTCTGGGAGCAAAGGTGGGAGGGAGGAATTGGTCCTCGATGGTGAAACTTTGCAACACTCTATCACACTCCTCTGTCCACAGTAAACAATGATAAAAGGGAAGGCAGTGCTGTAAGGGGGAGTTCCCAGTAGACACACAGCCTGACTTATCTTGTTGCTGCTTTCTTGGCCAGCTCTCTTTTGAAAAGGGCTTCTTAATCTCAGCGGAGCCCGGTAGCTAAATAAGTAAATAAATGTCATTTCTCTTATCTGTCCTCTTTTCTTCCAGTCCTCTGAATCAAAAAGTAGCCATTTGTATTCCATCTTCACTTTTCCTCAACTCCAATCTTACCTCTCATTTCTTATCCTATTTTGTGTCCTCCTAATGAGAATCTGTGTGCTGTCAGACATAAACTTCTTTCCCACTGTGGAGTAACGTTTGAGTGTTTATTTTGGGTGCAGAAGTCTGGCAAAAACTGATTTTAGAAGAGGAATATTGAGGCCAAAGACAACCAGGCTACGCTGGCTCACAAAACAGTGACGAGAAAGTGAAGCCGGTTTCACACAAAACTCACATGAGAATCTTTCTGAACTTTGGATCAAGTGGAAGTTCCTTTTTGCTCTCCCATAAATAAGTGAATTGCTGTTGATGTCTTGAAATTCACAGTTGATACATTGACGGTTATCCAGATACAGCAGCCAGGTTTATTTTACTGTTGCCATGTTTTGAGGCTGATCGGTTTATATACTCGGCATCAGTGTGGTAAGGTTAGATGTGTAAGAGAGTTTTTATATTAAAATATTTGTGCTGCCAGACTATTATGTAAAACATGTAGCTTGGTGCAGCTGTGGGCCTCAGAGCGCTATCTGGTGGGCCGCAGAGGTACGGAGGAATGGTTCGATTAGATGAAAATAAATATTTGAGTAATTTACAAAGCTCGCAGATTTTACATTTGTAAATACGCTCAATAATTCACATGAATAAAATGTAGTTATTCAAACAAAGCTTAATTTCATTCAATGACCACTTACGGATATCACCACGGCGATCACGACACATCAGCAAGAGTTTAACGTGTTAGCTAGCTGACGTTCCCTCAGATGCAACGACACAAAGTGGACTGTTTTTTGAAATGAAAAAGTGGTGTGATTCGAGACTATAAAATATAATTTATCGTATCTTAGCATGCCGATGTTAGCATTTAGCTTGAAGCATTGCTGTGCCTATGTGGAGCCTCGCAGATCTGCTAGCATGACTGTAGACTCACTCTTGTAGCTGTTGAGTAGTTTTTCAAAGTCAGTTCTTGGAGACAGCGTTGCTCTGACACACCGCAGTAGTTATATTCTGTACATCCATCAACTGCTTGACTATGAGTAGTAAAGTTGGACACATTTCATATCTCTATGACCATGCAAGGAGTGAAAAGCCAAGAACAGCTGTGGAGGCTTAAAACAAAGGATGAGAGCCTGCTAGGCCGCAGGAACGTTTCTGCTGCGAACTTCTTACAGCGCACGCGCACCAGAAAAATGAGCTGGATCCGGTTCAAAATCAAAACAATATTGAATGTACTACACAAAGTTACAATTACAAACTGAATTAACTATTAATAGTAATGTTCTCGAGAACAGAGATCACATACACGCATCTCACTCACAGGTCTGGCCATTCCAGGTACTGAAAAACGAGAGCGGATGTGGTCTAAGGAAAACTCCCTAAAACATTGTCTTTATATCCCCTGAAAGTCGGAAAATGTCCGAAACGGTCCCAAAATGTCTGAATGATCCTCTGTGTCAAATCAGTGATTGGCTCCATTTGAATTCTGTCCCCTCCCAATATCGATCCTTTGTGGCAAACATCTTCGACGACTCCTCTCTGTGACCTGCTGGTCAGTTGTCCACCCCACATTCTCCATCGATGAGGTCACCTCTGTTCTCTGCTGCATCTCTGTAAAGCCTCACTCAAAATGATCCCTTTCTGACCCTCAAAACTATTCATAGTGTTTTAATACCTTTAGTGACTATGGTTTAATACATTCAATGAGTAAAATATTGTAAACATAAAATACATTCCATATGTAAATATATTGTGACTTTTTAACATATTTTGACACTTATTATTGGTACACTTCTACTCACCACTTGGGGCGTTATTAAACCTACTAATAATGTTTTTAATACTGAAATCTTTCACACAGCTCCATGTAAACCTTGTAGAACAGTGACGTTAATGTCTGCCAGCAGAAGAATTTGCATATTTTAGTATATTTATCACAAATAATTCACATTACTACCACGTGCGATGGTAGACCTTTTATTGATACCAAAGTGTTCTAATGTCCGTCATCACACTGCAGAATTAAAAACATGAAAACCAAGACCTGCAACTGCATGATGATATATTTAATATCTTTAGTTTTAAGTCTACAATCGTTACCTTTAAGATAGAGAACACTTTGAAAACACACTCAGTGTTGTGAGATATTTATAGGTGTCCAAAGTCTCCACTGTCTGTCTGTTGTTGATGCCGCTTTGGGGGACAGGTGGAATATGCCTGAAATCAGTGCACATGTTCTTTGTTTATGACATGTTTAGCTGTAGGAACACGTCAGTCAGTGTCACCCACAACAGGACCTTGACAAATTCCATTTTCGTCTTGATGCCCGACAGTGAGTGATGCCTCGCACAACGCCAGTACTCTACTGCCATTGAGCTGCCATGAGCCATTGCCTTTTAATCTTTTCTGATGATTTCTGAATAGTTTTCAGGCTATTAAACTTCATTGTTGCTTCACTGGACCTGTTGTGATGTGACTTTTCAATGCCCATATTCAATTCATAATAGCTGAATGACAAAAAAGGTTGTTTTAAAAGGACCCATGTAGCAGTTTTCAAAACGTCCTCGTCCCCATCAGAACAAGAGAATTGGGTCTACTACCAGTACAGATTCTTTATTGTTGTGTTTAAAAACCAAGGTGTAAAGTAGCATGATATTCTTGTACCACAGATAAAACTCTTAGAAAAGATTAACTTAATTTATTAGGCCACATCTGGATAAGCTCATTTAAATATGGTATAGACCTGTTTACATCAGTGGTTTGTGAGCTGAATAGATTTGGTCTGGTTGGAGTTTAAGTTCAATTTTTATTCAGAGAAAAGAAAAATTCAGGCACCAGCGTAGAGCTTCATCAATTACCTTCATGTAAGCAACAATAGTTGGCTGCCTCAGCTGTCAGCTCCTACATTCTGATTATAATATATAATCAGAATGTAGGAGCTGACATATGCATATTCGTTGCATATGTGGCCTGTTAACTCTGTTAGTGCTTGATTTGACAGTGCTTTGATGTAAATCCAGCACTTTTGTTGGAATGTTTGTGTGCAACATGCACAGTACAGTGTGAGATCTGGTCCTTGAGGGTTCTATAACTTCTTTCAGTATATCTATCGCCATGCTGTCAAAAAGAGATTCAACAGCTGTATAAAGTTAATGTATGAATGTAAGCATTCTGAAATCAAAGCTTCACAATTCCATCTCATCTCACTCGGGGAAGATTTCAGTCTCTGCAGGGTTTAGGGGGGCTGATTGTGCTCCATTCATTATCCTTCCAATAAGTCAGTGAGACAGGCCTCGTTGAGCGTTTGTACACGAATCAGCCTCGAGTCAACCTCCATTCACTTGAGGCATTGAAAGTGAACTCGTTGACGGTGTGTTGTGTGTATGTGCTCATGTTCTTCTATCTTTGTGAGGTCCGTGAGTTTTAGACCTTGAGTGTGAGGACATTTCGATGGGTCCTTACTTCGTTAAAGAAAGTGTCGCGTGGACAGTCGCGTGGATTGTTTTGGGGCAGTCTGCACTTCCTCAAAGAATGTGTTTTTAAAAGTAAGGAAGTGTTGGCAAATCTTTTCTTCTTTTTAAAGTTAGAGCAGCTCTTAGCCAATAATAGTAAACATATTTTTACCAGCCCCCACTTATTCAAAGGATATCTTTTTTGAAAGTGAGGATGTTTTGGCCAGTTCTCATTTCTTTGTAGAAAATAAGAGGAAGTATTCACCACTCTGAATATATTTAATTGCCATTTTTGAAAAGCGAGAACATTTGGCTGATCCGCACACTCAAAGGACGTGTTTTGGAAGGCAAGGACATGGGTGGAAAGCGAGGATACAGGCCTCATTTCTATTTTGAATGTGAAGAGACAACTGGTTTTGGCATTAGGGTTTGTGGTAAGGATTAGGTTTGAAGAGGGAAGGAGTTGAAAACATCCCTTTTTAGTGTGGTTTCCTTTGGAAATCACTTGTGTCATTTGGCAATTGTCAGATAAATACAACAAGAAACTTATTTAAGCACATCAGACAGCACAGTGCTCCATAGTGTCAGACAGCATAGTGCCCCTCAACATCATCAACAATGAAAAATTAAGCATGGTAAAATGCAAGTGCTACAGCTACATCACAATGTTTTTGTCGTAGTTTAGGGTGGTTCAGTTAGGCCAGGGGTCGGCAAGCTTTTCTATCCAAAGAGCCATTTTGTTCTATTTTCCACCAAATAAAATTTGTCTGGAGCCGCAAAAGCTATTTGATATCACAGCTTATAAAGTAGTGTATATAGTTATATTATATATACAAAAACTATAGTTTGTTGTATTTATGAAATTATATAACAAGAATAAAGACAATTCTTGACATTTTATTGCTATTTTACCCGATATAACAATATCAAACTCTTATGAAGAGGAGAGTTTGCTGCAGCAGTTGAGAAATCATCTCCAGCGTGATACTTTTCAGCAAATGCTGTTTGTTCTGGAAGTGACATTCAACATCACATTGTTTGCACATATCAAAACATACAGGTAAGCAAGCATCGTTGGCAGTGAAAGCAAATGAAGACGTCCACGCAGAATTAAACTCTATTTTCCTCCGTGACCGTTTACCGAGGGCTGGGGTCTGCAAATCATGACCTGCAGGGAAAGGCGCTTGACAGGTGTAATAGGATGTGACGCACATTTTAGTTGACTAAATATTAAAACATGTTTATTTAAGGTCAGGTATTACTGACCTTGTCTTTACTAGCAGCTGTTGTCCAGTTAAAGTCTGCATTATTAAAGAGGAAGCAGCTGTTATTGGAGCGATTAGCGGCGTTATAAGACCTACGGAGCGGCCGTCTGAAGTCACGTTAGCGGCTTTGAGCAACCAATCCACTTCCTGTTTACACCATGCTCGGTGTATGTGAATAGTCACGTAATATTCGATTTCAGGCATTTGAGTCTGGACGGAGATCATTTGAACAGTGGTCTCCCAACCTTTTTTGTACCACGGACCGGTTTCATGTAAGACAATATTTTCACGGACCAGCCTTCAAGGTGTGGCGGAAAAACACGACGAAATAAAAGGATACGATCGGCATGAAAACAAATATAAAATGCATAAATAAATACAACTCACAACAACGCTGAATCAGTGGGAGCCCTGAGCTCGTTTCTCTGCAACGAGATGGTCCCATCTGGGGGTAATGGGAGACAATGACACCCGAAGTCTGTTCCTTATGTCCAGTCTACTCAGTAATTTTGTTTTGATTGCCGTCACTGCAGAAAATCCTGCTTCACAAAGAGGATGTGTGAAATGGAAGCAGGGTTTTCAGTGCTTTAGTGGCGATCTCAGGATATTCAGCCTTGATTTCAATCAAAACACCAGCAGAGTTGTTGTCTCAAACATACTTTTAGGGCCACCGTCATTTACAATCTCCAGCAGCTGATCTTCCTTTGTCACCACATATACTGCACAGCAGGTTTGGCGCGTCAGAATTACTCCTGATATTGTCTGTTAGATGAAGCTTTATTTTTCTTGGAAGTTGTAGCTCTTCTTCTGTCTCCTTAGTGGCCTTTTCCCTTTGCAAAGACGCTCTCCAAAAGTTATTTACTCACTTTTCGCTAGTTTGCGGCTTCATTTTTGAGGTAACGTATCACGTGACCGAGACAAGCGTCTTGACATGTGTCAAGAGACACAGGCGGATGAAATTGCGAGAGAATCCGGTCATTTTTCAAAATAAAACTTCTTTCAGACTCTGATAATCAATGAAACGGAAATAATATAATATTTATTATTTCTGTGCGGCCCGGTACCAAATAATCCACGGCCTGGTACCGGTCCGCGGCCTGGTTGGGGACCACTGATTTAGAAAATGATGCTGAAACGTGTGGACGGAGATCGTATAAAAAAAATGTATTCGTGTGGATGTAGACTCAGGGAGCCGCAACAGAGGGGCTGAAGAGCCGCAGGTTGCCGACCCCTGAGTTAGGCGATGCTTAATGCAGACTAGAGAAATCCCGATATGTGTGTGCGTTTGCAGTGCAAACACTGGCAGTGTTAGAGGTTATCTTCCCTTTGGGGTTATCCATATTCAAACACATACAGTATATAGCCATGCTATTGTTGCACTGTATGGCACTTTAGATAAAAGCATCTCTGAAATGGCAGGTGGTATTTCACACAGAGAGATGGGATTGTCTGTACTCGGGTAGGTGGTCATTTAAGGCTTTGTTCATTTTAAAGAAATCTTTAAAAGGGCTCACTACGCCTTGCAAATACTAATCATTGCATCACAAACCTGCACACAGGATGACCTTCCAGCCCTGCGAGATGTCCAGACTTATTCATATTTATACGTCTCTATTGGCACTGTTTAATAGGTTTATAGTACTTGTATGACTTTTAACAATATTCATTCTCTGCAAAAGGTCAGCCGTGGATGTTGTTTTTCCTCAGATTTAATGATATTATGCATTGTGTGTGATATTTCGTGGATGGGGTTCAAAAAAAAAAACTTCTGCACTGTAGCCATTATCCCCCAAAAGGACATAAGTACAAACAACAAATCTAAACAGGAGGAACCTGAAGCCTTGAATAGAAATATCACCAAAGATTCATGAGATATCTCTCTCGGGGTAAATCCCTCCCACAGTAAGTAAACCAGGGAGTCTGAGCTCTAATCTGTGATGTTGCTGAGGTGTATAGCCTAAAGCTGCTACACTGATGCTAAATAACTTGAGACTTTCATTGTGAAGTCTTCCGAGTGTGTGTTTATTTACACAGTCAACCAGACAGGGTCGTTATATTCTTGTTGGATTCTCGCCCAGTCTCCCATTTTCAGTCCCCATTCCCCTATTTTGATTTATTCAGCCTCTATCCCCCCCCAAGCCAGGGTACAAGTCCCAAAAAAAGTGTCTGGTACCAACGGTCCCACCTCATGTTGGAAATTTTTGCAGTGTTGATCTTTTGAAAGTATCTCTCCAAAGGCAATCTCTTAATGAGAGTACAGCTTGTTATGCATCTGCTAAAAAAAGAAAGCAAGAAAACCAATGTCAGTCTGATCTTTGTTTCAAAGCAGCATTACTCTCACTGAACATGTCCTGCAGCAGCAGCTGCCACAGAATTAGGCTCTCTTTCCTCCCATCGGTTGCGTGGCGAACAATTGTGTCAGCATGAAGATAAAAATCACACCCTAATTGCTGTGCATCATTACCGCCTCCCTTAACCAAGGCTGAGGAATGTAATCGCTCATCTCCCTGAGAGCAGCAAAATCAATAGGAACACAGTTTATCAAAAGAAGACACGACAAAGTTTGTGTGGACACCTGTGGGAAGCCGGTGAATCAGTGAAAAATACACAACTCAGTTCAATCTTCTTGCAGACACGGGCAAGCTGCTCATGTCAACATATTTTTAAAAGCCACTATTTATTTCTGCCTTTGAAAGAAGTCATCTGAGGACGGACGTGAAAAGGAACACTCAACAGTACCAGACATTTTTCTCTCTTGTCAGACCTTAGGCGACTAATGGATTAACATAAATAATCACAGAAAGCCATAATGAATGGATGTGAATAGTTCCCCAAGTCTTTTCTGCCATCAGAGGGTTTTAGGGTCACTTCACCCAAATAAAGAACCAGACCCAAACATTTCCACCATCATCCAAGTATGTATATGGGAGTGAATGAAATGAACTTCATCACAAATACTCAATGGTGACTCACCATTACAGACAATTTTGATAGGGACCATTTCCTGGTTAGATAAGAGTTAGATAAGAATAAGTATATTTAATTTGTGATTGTCTTAGCGTAGATTTGGTGTAACATGGTTGGTGATGGTGCTGGTAGCTGATACATGAAGACAGTAGAGGACTCGAGACAGCTAGCTAGTCTAGAGTGCCAACAGACAATGACAAGATGGGTTTCACACCACTACAGTATTTTAAAGGACTTAAAGGAGAACTACGATATATTTCAACCTGGACCTTCTTTTTTCCCCCCATGTTTTTGACTCAAGTAACTACTGGGGACAACAATTTTTGAAATTGGTCCAGTATTGAGCGACAGCACTGCAGCCACTGGACTGCAAAAGGAAATGCACACTGTCAATGTAACGTTCCCTAAAATGACAGCTTCAGATTGTTATTGGTAGTGTCTGACAATATTATAGAAGGAATCCCACAGAGAAGGAGGAATCTCTTGAGAGGTGACTTGTTGCCGAAACAAAACAGTGGAAATTGAGAGTTGGAGAGCGGAGTGCTGGGAAGAGTTTATTGTGCTGGAGTACAGAAAGTGTAGCCGTTATCTTTAAAAAAAAAAAAAGAATGTTGAGCTGATTGCGGCAATGTGGAAAAGGTCTTTGAATTTGATGGGCGTCCCTATTTAGTCAAACCAGGTTAAAGAGCTCCTGAGATTGAATCATGGAAAGTAGCTAGCAGCACCAGCTCCAACAGTTCTTAAGTCTAGCAAGAAAGTCTCCAATACGGCAATACTGACAGCCCGTGTCTTCAGGCCTCCCTCTAAAGTCACTCACCCAAAATTATCATGAATAAACAAAAACAACAAACACGGCTATTTTTAGTACTCAAAGCTGTCAACCTTGCAGCTGGTGGAAGACTTGTGGTGAGCACTGAGTACACGGATAGAATGCACGTAGTTAGGAAGGCTCTCCAACCATTCCATTCAGGCCGAATTAAATGATTGGACGGGCTTATTACAGTCCTGCAACAGCCACACATACCAGTTGTTTTTGTTAGAGCATTTTGATTCATTGATTGCGGTCAGAATGTAATAAGAATTACAACAAAAATATTAAAACATTTGACCAACCCTATCTTTAAGTGCGAGTAATTTATTCTTTCATGACCAGGATATTTCCATCAGCGACCAAGTGGTGTTTGTGCACAAACCGGACTAGAACTTAACCGTCAAATGTGTTTTTGGTTTCCTTGTTGGACAACATGTTGGCCACATATTATCACTTACCTGTTAATTTATTACCTACTTGTTTTTAATTAGTAGCTGCCGATTATATCTGACCATGAATGAGAAGATGAAAGAAGCACTTTTGTTCATTTAGGTGGATTGCATTGTATCTCATTTTAATGAGCCCTGACAGCATTTAGTCAACCAATTACTCAGCGGCTGGTCTGTTAAGGGCACCTTTTTATCTTGCAAATCCCTATGTTGGTAGTCGAGGATTTCTAACTCATTTCAGACCAAGACTCGACATATCTTTCTGTTTCTCTACCTTTCTCCTCTCAGCTCTCTCCCTCCCTCCGACTTCAAAGTCTGCATAACAGGGTCTCTGACCTTGGGCGGTACCAATAACAAATCTCTCTCTCTCTCTCCCCCCCCCTACTGCTGCGCCAACACTCAACTCTCATCCACTCGGCTGTCAATCAATGGCGTGCAGAGGCTGCTGCCGACGGCTTCACTTAGTTTCAGAGCTGCTGCTCACAGAGTCGTGGAAAGTGTCTCAAGTTTCGTGGCAGTGGACCGAGTTGTGGTTAACTTCACATCAAGACAATGACCTTGTGATGTTTGGCAACAGCTTGGAGTTTTTGGTTAATGCAAAAAAGCCACCATAAAGTAAGGGTTATCAGGTAAGAATGCCAAGGCCTAGCGAGCTATATTCGAACAGTATTGTCCTACATGGTTAGATTTTGTCTGTTTGTAGCATAGACTTATAGGTCTCTAGTAGTGGCAGCGACCTGCCAATCACACTAACTCACACTGGCTCAAGCTATTAGACTTCAAAAATGAACAGTTTATGCAGACTTTTTATTGATGGCGGTGACATAAAAAGGAAAAGTCGGAGTCTCGTGGCTGTTAATATGGGTGCATCTCAGGTGTGTCAAA
Source organism: Anarrhichthys ocellatus (assembly GCF_004355925.1). NCBI lineage: Eukaryota > Metazoa > Chordata > Actinopteri > Perciformes > Anarhichadidae > Anarrhichthys > Anarrhichthys ocellatus. The sequence continues at coordinate 19,071 of NW_022280094.1, forward strand.
ATCAGGCGGCAACATCCGGTTCTGTCGAAGTGTCTTAAAACGTGCATTCTCTCTACTGACCAGCAGGGGGCGAACCCTCTGGTTACAAAAATAAGTCAGATTGTATAGAAGTCTATGAGAAAATGACTACTTCTCTCTCGCTTGAGCCAGTGACAGGAACTGGAATTAAGTCACTTTTGCAAATTAAAAAACAAACCATTATTTAAAGGTCACATTACGGTTTATGGGAAAGTGGAAAATGTAAGATGATCATCCCACAATTTGTCTCTTAATCACACACACACACACACACACACACACACACACACACACACACACACACACACACACACACAGTGTAAAAGTCAGACACAATGAGCCTTCTGTTGTGTAACGACACGTGATGAGCATGGTTGTCTAATGTTTTAGGTATTACAACTGTTCAGTTTGTCAGTTTCTGTGCATCAACACTGGCAGTCGGCATCAAATGCATCGTCCTGGGTTCATAAACACTTCCTCGAGGTTCGGCCAACATTGAATATCTCTAGCTTAAGTAGTTCATATTTTAGAAGATGAGTCAGCATACTCGCACATTAATCTACTGCCGCAACCATCTAAATCAGTCAAGGTATTATGCGTTTTGCTACCCCATGCTGTAACCTGCTTCAGGTACTCCGAGACCTTTTGTTCTGCTCTGTTCTTGTGACATTTCCTTTTTAGTTGGTTGTATCTCAAAATGTGTCACATTAATGTCCTGAACATTCCCCGCAGCAGCTTGTTAGCATTTTTGATTTTTTATAGAAACAACTTCAGCCTTGATGTGCAGGTTTTACAAAGTAAACGATACAACATTGTATTAATGTATACAGGAGAGGCATTCCTGCTGATTCCTCGGTCTACTATAGAGGTCTTCATGGGTTCACTGCATTCGTGGCAACTGAAGCCTGACCTGTGACCCAAGTGAGATTGTTCCAATTCAGTCTATTCTGATCGGCTGTGATCATGTGATGCGTTGTCTTATCATTGAAGGAGAGAGTGGGAAGTGTGAAGTGCAGGAAAAAATACCATGTACTGTCTGATAAGGTCGTCTGCATTTTAGATTGGGTCCAACTATCCTCACATCCAACTGTTCAAGACCTTTCAGCTCTTTTATTTATTTTTGCGATGTATGCAGGACATGGTTGGGGAGGTTTCCAGTGGTCTGTTACGGAGAAGTGAAATTAAAGTAAAATCTAATTTGTACAAAATGTTGAACAGTGAGAATGTTTACTTTTAATGAGATAATAAAACTTGGATTGCTCTACTTTGGTATTTTATCTTATTTTGTGATGAAGCACTATAATTTGCCTGCCATGTCTTGATGCATGACATTGTTCTCTGAGGAGTTTGTAGGTAAAGGAAGTATGAATCCTAAAGACCGAAAGAATCGTAAAATGTAACCTCACTAGAGTGGTGCAGGAATGACATATTTGTAGGCCAACTCAGAAGTTATTAAAGCCCTGGTATCCTCCACAGAACGATAATCTTCTGAAATGATCACAACTTTTGATTCTTGAAGCGTAAATACAATCGCCTGAAGTAAAGAGCTAACGTTGGGCTGTAGACAAAGTACACCTCGGTCACCTGACCTCACGTCATCACAATTAAGCTAAAGGCAGACTAGCATTCTAGTGATGACGTTTAGTCATCACTAGAATTGTCTTGTTTTGTTAACAAGTGAGGTATTTACTGAAATTTTATGTCATAGCAGAAAAAGTAAACCTCTTCAGCTCGTGTCAACCACAGACCTAATTTCAGGCATCTTACCCAAAACCCATTCAAAAAACCCATTGACTTTGAGACGAGGTTACCAGAAGTCCAACAAATTTTTCCAGGTTTTAGGTCTCACTCCGGCAGCACTCTATGGATATTAATTAATGTGAGCCAACAGTTTTTCTTAGTAGCAACTTTGCTAAACAAGGACATAACAGTGTTTTACAGAATAACTCGCTCATGGTCTCATAGTGATTGCTATTATTTCCGAGTGCAGTGCAGATCAGCAGGAGTTTTGCTGATAATCACACTCTCAGCAGCAACGAGAGCTGCAGCCTCCGTGACTTCAAACCAGCTTTTTAGTCTGTTGATACGGATCCCCGAGCCTCTTTAAAGCTGCTTTTTCTTTAGGGGGCAAAACCAGTGCCAGCCACCATATCATGACATGCTGATGTAGCTGTCACACAACTTCCTCTTTGTTGTATGGACTTCGGCAGTTTCAGCACATAACTGAAAAAACAACACCACATAAGCTGTTTAATGAACACCTTCCAAGCCCTCTAATAGGACTCTGATGAACACAGCTATGACATTTAATAGATTGAACAATCTTCCACTTCTGATGACAGTTTGATGCTGTTGGTATTTGCCTTTGAGTGCATTGGGAAATGAGCACAGGTTCGGTGTGCAATGCTCTTTTCGTGCTCCTCTGTACGCTTGGTGTCCATGCCCCCGATCTGACATTCCTGTAATGAATATGCCGGCGTCGGTCCGATTCAACAAAGCCAGACATACAAAACAATAGGACGTCCCTCGTCGTATGTGAGCCACTTCCAAGTACTACAGCCGAGTACCATCTGCACTACTGGATTTCTTGAATTCTGTTGCGGGTTGTGAAAATAAAAATCTCTTAACATGTCCTTCTCCTGGGATGCTTGCTCAACCTAGCTTAATGAGACATGATGAGAGACACAATTAGGGGACGTTTCAACAAAATGATAAACAAAAATGCATTTCCATTGAGGTCTCTTGGAAAACTTTTATCTGGATGCATTCAGTGGCTTCATTTCTCGCCATAAACTTGGCGATAAATTGTTAAACTTTGGTTGCTAAGGGCTTTTGTGCAATGGTTTGACTAACTTTAGGGGATTCCTAATGTTTAACCCACAGATAAAGAGAAAACCTAACATGCATAAGATAATAGTTCAAGGCAACCTTATGGAGAAGACTGAGTGGGCAAACAACGATTTTAACCCTCTGAACCTCAAGCAGTTCCGGGGTGTTTTTTGCTCCTGTCACATTTTTCTCTCTGTGTCCTTGAATTTCACTGCAATATAAAAAAACGCAAGTTGAATTTCTTTAATTTAAGCTTGGAAAACACTGGAATCTATAAATCCAAAAGTGTTACAATGTTGGAAAATAATGGAGGCTCTATGTGCTAATTTACATTGAACTATTTACATTTTTACAACCTCTACTTACAGCCTCTCCTCAATGCACTGAACTCAGCAGCCTGCAGTTCAGTCGAAGATTCACAGAATTGTTGTCACATGACTGCTGGTCTCAGCCGAGTTAACCATGGCTCCCTCGTTGGGCTGAGGAGCGCAGATTTATTGCTTTTAACAGGATCTGGTTACTTCAAACGGTTACTTTGGGGCAAGATTTGGAATGACAAAAAACAGTTTTTGACGAAATATCACTATTTTAAGCTTAGTTTCGGTTGCTTTTTCTGACGGAAGCTTTCGTCAAACATGATGTGTTCAAGGACCGTCAGAAAGACGAAAATGTGACGTGAATGGTGTTTACTACATCTTCTAGCTAAGACAAACTATGTAGTTTTGGACTTCTTTTCTTTGGGGTTCAGAGGCACAACTTAACTCTAAGGAACATCGTAACTTTGTTTTGCACAACCAGCCCCTGGTATCTGTCTGGCATGTTATTGTCCATGTTTTAAAGAGTTGTTCAACCTTTATGTTCCTGTATTTCTCTTGCTGAACACAGAGCTGCCTCGTCTGTTCTGAAATATTCTCTTGCAGCCCTCTCTGACCTGTATTTGCTGTTTAAAGATCCTGCTGACCAAACATTTTCCTCCCGAAGAAGAAGAGCGTTTTGAGCAGTTTGTTTAAACATCCGATACTTGCCAAGGTCAAATTTAGCTGTGACATCTTGTCATATAGAAAACCACTAATGCCATGACCCCATCACCGCCTCATTGGCCAGGTGGACAAGCAGGAATCCTGGGTCCAAACGGCCTCTTCAAGCTGCCGTTTTTGTCCGCATGCATGTCCGTGTATTTAGTTTTGGGCCAGTTTATTTGCCCGCTTATCTTTGAGCCTGTGTCTCCAACTGCCAAGATAAATATAGCGAACTAGCATGTACTATTCATCCAGAGCCGCGGTAGTTGTGACCTTTTCTGCAGAGTGTCTCCACACAGTGCCGGAGCCCTGGCTCTTTAAGCTGGCTAATGATCCATAGAGGAGCCCTGTGGCTCAGCCTCTGTAATTATACTCTCTCTCTACAGCTCGCCTTATATCACTCTCTGTCAGCCTCTTCTTTCTCAGTCACAAATACACTTTTTTTTGGGGGGTGGGCCCTCAGTTGTGCATCCTCTCCCTTCTCGTTTTCTCTATTCCTCTCTCTGATCCACTACTTGCTTTTTATCCCTCCGTTTGTCTTTGTTTCCCTCTTTTCCCCATTCTCTCATGCTCCCTCCCTCCATCATCCCTCTGTCTCAGTCAGATTAAATACGCCGTAATATATGCACCGCTCTCCTCCCAGCAAACCCTCCTCCACATCTACCACCCTCTACTCTCGAGCTGAATAATGGAGCCGCTCCAATCTCAGCGAGGGGCGGCCCACACGGGTGGAGCAAAGGAAGCATACCAGAATAGATGGCAATCTGTCTGTCAAAGTCGGGTATTTGGACGGGGAATCCAACATAGGCCCTACAAGTTTTTTTGTTTTTTTGATCTCCTTACTTAGATGGAAACAAAACTGTCTTTTCAAGAAAAAACATAATTTGCATCTTGATCTTTGTTCTATTGTAGCCTCGAGAAACAGGAAAATGTTTCCTTTACACTGGCTCCCCATCAAATTCCGCCCTAGATTCGACCATAACTGACACCAGAGGGGTACCTAGAGCGTCATAGCTGTATTTATTTCAATCACGAGTTACTTCATTGGAATTTTAACAATAATTTATTTTACAGTCATACAATTTGAATAGTGCAAAGTCTTTGGCGATTGGATCCATCCATGAATCAGGCTAACCGAGGGATAAAGATGCTGCGGTCAGATAAGGCCTATTCCCCCTGGAGTCCAGACACTGGTGGTGGTGGTGATGTAGGGAGTTGCTGCAATCCGCTGATGAATCAGGAGCATGACTATGATGCTGACTGGAGGTGACTGGGGTGGAGGGCCGTATCTGTTTCGAGCTGAAATGACAACTGACAGCAGCAGAGAGGAGAACACTTTTTAAAGTTTGACAGCAACAATGTGATTGGCTTAAGGACATTGTGCAGAATCTGGTTGGTTACTTTAAAGTGAAACGCCAACAATCAGCTGATAGAGTAAACACAGGGAGGGACAGATTCTGAATGAACAGGAATGTAAAGACAGTCTTCCTGACTGAACTTACACGAAGCTTCATGTAAATTTAAGCACTTTGTGACCTTATGCTCTTGAAATATGATGATGTGTAAGCTTACTTACTTTACCATTGTCAAGTGCTATGATGCAGACAGGAATAAAACAAAAAAAAGAACATCAAGGGTTGATATAGCCAAAATATTTTATCATGATATAGGTCATTTCATATCTTCATAACGATATCACGATCTAGCATGTTTTCTGATAATTCAATAAATAGATAGAACAGAGGCTTTCTTCACAATATTGGTACTTTTGATAAACTTGGTTAAACTTTTTGTCCTACATCTGAACACCCGGGGACATGGCATCGGAGAGACAGCAGCTTCAAAGTCTGGCATGCAAATCAGACATTATTATTCACCTGTCTGGAATTCTTCACTTGCCTCTGTTCTCTTCGGGGTTTGTGGACTAAACTTAACTGCATGCCGACACCTGATCCCCACTCCCCTCAGCGTCAGCACTCGAAGGTGCAACGCAGCAAGCCTCACAAGCTTGTTTGTGCCAGAAACCATCAGTCACAACGGCTTCAGTCAGCTGGTAGGGAGCAAAGGGCCTGTTTGACGATACCATGGTATCCTGTAGGTCACTGCTCTCACTATTTTTTTTTTTTTTTTTTACATCTTTGATTTAAAGAGGTAGATTGTAGTTTATACTTCCACATAAACAGTTGTAATTATTGATGAGGTTTTGCATCTCTGATGTATTATTACCACTTATCTGATTATGCTCCCCTTGCCAACTCATGACCTGTGTATTTTTATAATCAAACATCAATTTGGATTTCAACATTCTTGTATTATACAGGGGATACGACATGTGAAGACAGCCAGCACCAGAGGAGGCATTTATGGTCAATGCTTAATTCACGTTCTCAGCTCAGCTCCTAAACTTTGGAAGTTGTACAGTGTTGACTGTACCTGCCGTACTTATTGATACGCTTTCTTCAATTTGTCGGCAAATGGTTGAACCAGAAAGATTGAAACCAGCAGCCGCTAAGAATAACTGGTATTAGCAACAAGCTCAATGATGGACTTGAGGTACTCCGTGTCAGTTCGTCACAAATGTAGCTAGGTGGCAAAAACAATAGTTGACATTGCAGTGCTAAGACATTAGTTTCCTAAATCTGTAACAGCCACGATCGTTATGAATGCTATCAAAGGACTGACAGAAGAGTGATTGAGTTTTAAACTCCTGAAACAGAACTGTGTGTGATATGGACGGGTGGTTTGCTGCGTCGTCAGCAGTGATGCTCCGTCGTACCGGACCGTGGTGAGGGGGAGCTGAGCCAGAATGCGTAGCTCTCAATTTACCAGTCCATCTACATTCCGACCCTCACCCAAAGCTTTGGGTAGAGACTGAAAGAATGAGACCGCAGAGACAAGCGGCCAAAATAAGCTTTCTCGAAGGTATAGGGTGAGGGGTTCAGACATCTCAATGAAGTTCTGAATAGAGACGCTGCTTCTTAACGTCGAAAGGGGCCAGCTGAGGTGGACTTGGCATCTGATCAGGGTTGCGTCCTGAAGACCTCCCTAAAGTGGTTTTCTGGGCACGTCCAAGGCCCTGCGGAAGACACAGAAAATACTGGAGAGATTATATTTCTCGTCAGGCCTGGGAACGCTGTGGAGTCCTCCAGGAAGAGCTGGAAAACGTTGCTAGGGAGAGGGACGTCTGGAACACCCTGCTAAGCCTGCTGGCCCAGTGACCCGGTCCCGGATAAGTGGAAGATGATGGATGGTTGGATTCTAAAAAAAATGTATAGCCTGTAGACATTTTTCTTGAGCTCTATACATTTTCTTCTTCCATCTTTTGATCCACCTCTTCCTGGTGCCCTGTTTCTCACTCATCTTTTCTAATTGTCCAGCTGCGAGTTTCCCTTTGACATTTTCTTCCGGTGTTTTAAAAAAAAAAAAAAAAAAATCCAACCCTTATTTCTTAGGTAGAATTTGTGTTAGCTGCACACTCTGCTCCGTCCGGAATACATTAAGTTTCAAGTGAATTTTGTACTGAAGGATATGTGTGTACATGATTGCCACGGTTGATGAGGTACAAAGAACTCCTTAAATTTCACATCTGATTTTGTTTTCGACCGTATACATTAATATGCTGAGCCACATGAGTGAAACAGTTTGAATGCAAGTGTGGTAGAAATCATGTTCCAGTTGTACAGAACCCTGGTTCGTCGACATGATCAACCAAATATGAAAAGATCTAAACAGTTTCTTTTTTGATATGTGTATGTCTATAAATTGTGCCTAATGAAGTGAGAACCATCACACTGAGGCACTTTTGGTGGCTCCTAATGTATTTTTTTTTTGTTAGGAAGAGTTACCCCTGTTCCTGTCTACTGTGGTGGAGTTTATGCAGATTACAAAAAAACTAAACCACACACAGCAAAGATACGATAGAGCTAAGCGTAGCAAGAAAAGAATGCTGGAAATGCATTGCTGTGTTTAGTGAAACATGACAGTAGGCCCAGCGAGCCAAAGTGTTAGACACAGAGAGACATCTGATACAGCATGAGCTAATGGTTTCATTTGAATCCAAATCAGGCAAATAAATAAAAGATCATTTATATATATTTTTTAACTTTTGAGGAAAACTCTAGAAACAATAGTAGAATTAGTATCAGAAAAATGGCCTTTTGACTTTAATAATGGGGGGGGGGCTAGTACACAAAGGCTAGTAAATATTAGTTTAATTTCATGAAAGCCAAATTCATGAAAGTGGGTCAAAACTTTCGAAAATACCGACCACGACAGGAGCAGGTAAATGGGGTATATTAACTGCTCTAGCAATGTCTGCGTGCAGCTCCACGGACTAGCACTCGGTTTGCTGTATTATTCTTAATACAAAGTAAATCTAGTATTGCACTGAACTCTGCTGACTCCACTTTGATTCATCAAAATTAATAAGTGTGAAAAATATTGAAAAAATAATAATTATGTCTTGGAGGACCTGAAGATTTCTTGGACCAGTTGAAGGTTTTTTTTATCTCAGTCTACTTGGTCCCCTATCTCACCCCTCTTCCTTCCACTCACTCCATATCCCTCCTCCTCCTCATATAATATGCAAAAAAAGAGCAGCGGCATGTTTTAATCTGAATTTGGCCTTTCCTTATTCTTCGCTGTTATTAAGAAAGAACCAGACTTGAATATTGATGAATTCCACCCCTCTAATAATCCCATTACACTGCAAAAAATGGCAGGGCTGACATGGCTTTGGCAATTTGTCAGCAGTATAATAGCCATCTGCTCAGAGTATCAGCCAGAATGTGGGAGTTGGAAAGAAAAGCTTGTATGATCTTGGTTTTATCTGTTTGATTACAGAAAGACATTAGGTGGTCCTTTAAGTGGGGATATAAACTTTGGTGTTCCAGGATGATATTTGGCATTTGAAGTTTTATAACTCACCGACTGTAGGATATGTTTGAAAGCTCTGGAAGAAGCTAGCAAGTGAACCTTGATGTAAACAATTTCATCACAGATGTGTGTCCCCAAGCAAAGATTGAATCTCCATGCTCCCCTTTCTCAGTGTACCACATGACAGAACATTTTAAAATTTGCAAGGCCTTTACACAGAGGCGTGACGGAAAAGCGAAACACTCTGCTGTAAGTATTTTGCATCAAACCTATTCTCACCAGCAGCGTGGCAAATTTGCAACTATTGCAGTGTTACAAGGTTTGAATAGATTTGAACAGGCAGAGGACCAACTCCTGGGATCTAGGATATTGAACCAGTGTCTGTCTGAGGCAAATTGTTGTAGAGCCTAAGCTTCTGTAAGCTATTTTATTGAGTTTTCTTTTAGCGAAATGCTCTGAGTGAAAGTAAGTTCCCTCTGGTCAACAGTCAGGCAGTGTATATCTCCAGGGCTTTTATTGTGAAAGGTCAGAAAAGAAGAGTGGATCTGATCTGAGCTGCCTTTGTTGAGGTTGACAGAAGTTTTAAAGTTTGACATCTTGCTTTACATTACGTAGCCTCTATGTTGTTACACACTATAGTGTAACTTTTGAATATGTCTATTCCGTTCAAAGTGATTGGTTGATGCCTTTGCTGGCTGTACAAAGCTCAGAAAAGCTGTAAAAAAAGAATTACGCCGCTTTTTCACTGCGTAATATTTGCAGTCTTTGTGATAGTACTGACAAAAACAACTGTTCAGAATTATATTGAATGTTTGAATTAATTGCACAAAAAAATCCCAACAATGATGTGTAAAGGCCTTGTTCATGCCTGTTTTAGCCAGCCCCCACTGAACTAAACACTCATCATTCAACTTGATGAATGCCACCTTTTAATAAGCAGATGCATTTGTCTGAGATTTTACCATTGCCGCCTCAAAATGACTCTAAAAGGGTACTTTGCTACACTCTGTTTGCAAGCCACTATGTCCAACATGTCCCAGGAGACATGAACAACAATGAAACTTGACATATTGCTGCTGTAAATCTGATGCAAACATAACAAGTGAGCTGGAATAGTCTGGTGGTATTTGGAGATGCGACGAAACAAGACACCTTCACTCCAAAAGCTGACAAGGTGTCATCAGATCAGTGCAATGACAGCAGTGGAGAAGGAATGGTTTAACATTTAGGTGCCTAAAAAATGTCTTGTTAAAGCAATAACAGGCCATGTCTAAATGATGAGGCGGTCAAGATTACGTGACAGTCATGGAAATCGCAGAGAGAACGCATCACAATATACTAAATTGTTCAAGTTGTCACAACATATACTCCATACTGCCATTACTATAATAAGAAACAATAAACATAGTCAAACCTCTTATTAAATTGGTAAGCTGTGATGCAAATCGCACTGACATGGTGGATAAACTATTCATGTTAAATTTATTTAGTTCATTTAAACTAGTGCAGGCCAAGGACCCCCAAACTGATAGAGAGATGGAGCAGGGACCCCCCCCAACTATATATATTTTGTATAAAATTGTGTTTTATATTAAACTGGGCCTAGTGCCATGAATAAACATACCTCTTTATTGTGCATTCAATACTAAGCTATTCAAATAATACACAGGTTCATATATTCATGTTTATATTTTAAACATGTGCAAGGTACAGTGAGTAGGGTGGCTTTGCCACTGCCATGCATAAACATACCGGTTATCTTTCATACAATAATGGACAGATTCATGTTTGGGGGAAAACAAAAAAAAGGTAATTCTTTTTTTTATTGTCTAATCAACCAAATATTTCACGGAACCCCTGTTGAAGACCTCTGAACTAGTGCATATATGCGGGTGTTTTTTAACAGGAAACTGTCACGCCCGAGGGGCAGATTGGAGACTCAAACGCAGACACAGACACTGGAGACAAGGTGGAGTTTAAACTTAGGAATCTTTACTGGAAAAAACGGTCATAAACAAACTTAAAGCGCCTCCAACGGAGTGGGGAAAAAGATCCAAAACAAAACACAAAGAAAGGCAAAGGGCTAATCGGGAGCAAACACTAGAGCACCGAGCAAACACGAGGGAGACAAAATACTGGGACAGACAGAGGAACGAACAAGGACGATCTGACAACCAGAACAGGGAAAGCAGGGGAGTATATATGTGTGGGGTGATGAGGAGATTGAAGGCAGCTGGGTGGACTGGGCAGGTGAGTAGGATGAGTGTAATCAGGGGAAACACACACACACACACACAAAGACAGACACAGAGACACAGGAACACACACACACAGAGACACGAGGAAACTAACGGGATGTTACAGAAACCCCTCGTAAAAATAGGCGATAGACTCCTTTTCCATTGCCAGTAAATAGACTTGTTCTTGTATAACGCTCTTCTAGTCTTCTGACTACTCAAAGCACTTTAAGGTCACCAATTCACACCCATTCATACACCGAAGATACAGCCTACGGGAGCACTTAGGGGTTAAGCGTCTTGCCCAAGGACACATCGACATGGACTAGCAGAGCCGAGGATCAACCTGCCGTTCCTCTGATTGATCGATGCCGCGCTCCACCATTGAGCCACGTTACGTTCGACGTCACAAACATGCTGGAAAACAGTGGTAGTAAACATTGAACATTTTTCACTTATTCCTTTTCAAAGTGTGAAGCTGCTGGTGATTGTTGGAACAGTGGATCTAACTAAGATGCTTTCTGGTGTGAGTGAATTGTGTTTTACATTGATTGGCAAGGTGTAAATCACTGTTTCTGTCAACGGAGTCTGGTAGTTTATAGGAGGAGCTCATATAACGGCTGTTTCTTTTCACATCCACCTCAGCGAATTAAGAGTTAATTTCGACTGAACCACAGTTGGTGATTGTTGGAAGCCAATGAATGGAATTAACCATATTTGGAATGCGGAGGAGTGACGTAGCCGTATACGGCTCTGATAGCGGCAGCGACCTGTCAATCACAGTAATCCCGCCCTTAAGCATACTCTGCTTTATGGTCTGTTTGACTCTAAATGGATCATCATTTACTAAATGAACATCATGCTGTATTGAAGAAGACTTGAAACTAGAGATTAAGACCATAAACTCATGTTTATAATGTTTACTGAGGGAATAAATCAAGAGAGAAGTAGAGTCATTTTCTCATAGACTTCTATACAAGCTGACTTCTTTTTGTAACCAGAGGAGTTGCCCCCTGCTGGTCAGTAGAGAGAATGCAGGTTTTAAGACACTTCGGCAGAACCAGATGTTGCCGCCTGAGTTTGACACACCACCTGAGATACACCCATATTAACAGCCATGAGACTCCGACTTTTCCTTTTTATGTCATCGCATCAATAAAAAGTCTACATAAACTGTTAAATTTTGAAGTCTAATAGCTTGAGCCAGTCCCACTGTGTAAATATCTACAGGAGCAATCTATCTCATTTCCACGATAAGCTTACAGATCTATAATTGGCTGAGCCCTTAATTGTTTGCAGCGTACTCACAGCCAGCACCGCTGCCGCAGCTATGGAAATGAGCTGCAGGCGGAGACAAACAACTGACAGTGCCAAGTTACTGTTTTTGTTCGCCTGTTTTGCTGATGAAGTTGGATAAGTGCTGATTTATGCTCAGCGGAGAATTCATGGTGTCTACTTGTGCCTGGAGGGGCTGTGTGATACATCCAGCGCTCCATAACTCATAAGGGAAAGGGAAAAGGTATGAGGCAAGAGACACTTAGTGATCAACCTCATTTTTTTTTTACTCTGAAACTTGAACACTGACCCCACTTTTCATGATTTAGCATCATAGTTAATATTGTGTCTTACAGATCCAGTTAATGCTATCTTAGTCTTTCACAATTTAAGGTTGTGATCTTCTATTTCCTTCCATAATGTAATGCATTCTGTTTAAGCAGGTTAAAATGGTGTTTTTAGTAAAGTGATATGTATATAACCTATTTCACCAAGAAACCTGCTCAACATCCATTTGTGTTACTCACGGTTTGTTGTTCAGCGGTGGTCCTGTAGATAACAATAAATAAAAGGGAAACGTGTCTGTAACTGCATATATCAATGTTAAAGTACCCTCTGACAACAAAAAGAAAGAATGTGCCGCGGCAACCCAAAGTAAAGAAAGAAGATACCTTGAACTTTCATTTTGTCAAATGAACAAGTAACTTAACATTTTTCAAACCCGTTTGAAAAATAAAACTCTTTCGGCTCTCGGCGTCCTGAAGCTGCATGCCCTGTGCACAGCTGGTTCTAAAAAGACATCGACGCCATCCACAGGCGCCAATTTAGCCTGAGCCTGGACTCATTTTGCCAGGCTGTTATGTAACAGAGACAACCTCACATGCCTACATTTAAAATGATCCAACTAGTCTGTCTGTCTGGACGGAGGCTCGTCCAGGGAGGGCAAAGGTAACTCAGCGAGCGGGCTCAGACCCACAATTACAGTTCATGCTGCTGCCGGGACAATGGGAATTGCCATTCCTTTCGACATGCCGTGACTAAGAATCGACTTTAACAAAAAATCAGAAAGAAAAAAGGTGCACCGATTTGTAAGGTTAACTTTGTCATGGCTCACATAGAAATATAATCTGCACTACAAGATGTGTGAACCATCATTGTGTTACCTGCTGGAATTTCTGCGTACAAAAGTCAACAAGATGAATTCCTGCACATGTGCTGTATTTGTCAAATAAAGTTGCTCTGAATAATGAGAAAATAAAATCCTGGCGAGGTTTTATTACTTTGTGTGAGGGCTGTGTTTACATACACAATTAATAATTGTTATGATGTACAGCACACGTGTGCGGATTATGGAGAGAGTGAACTGCAGACCTGAGGCCAGAAAATTCACACACTAATCAGGTTATATAGGTGTGAATGCTGCGTGACTGTGAGGAGACAGGAGACCGACACAACACCCACACACACTAACCAAGTTAAGAAGTATAGCAATGTGTGTGTGTGTAGTATGATTATTAAGCTGAGGCATAGAGACACTTCACACTTTCTAACACACACACACACACACACACACACACACACACACACACACACACTAAACTGTAGGTAATTGAGCCACAACAAATGGGCAGCTCCCACACCTACACACAGTGTAACCTGGTTATGAAGGTGAGCGTGACTGTTGAGGTGGGAGACGTGGCTGGCCAGCTCTTCTCAAGCTGTATTACACCACCTCACTCATTCACACTCTATTAGAGAGACAGAGAGGGTTATGAAAAGTGAGGGAGGAGTTTGATGAATGGACTGATGGATAGATAGTTTGATGAATGGATGGATGGTTTGATGAATGGATGGATGGTTTGATGAGTGGATGGATAGATGGTTTGATGAATAGATGGTTTGATGAATGGTTTGATGGATGGATGGTTTGATGAATGGATGGATAGATGCTGTAATTGATTTTTTTGTATTAAATACAATCCACTGAAGCACTTTTGTATTGACCTGAGGGAGACATAGAAACCATGACTTGACAATATTTCCTCTTGTTGTGTCATCCTACCTTCATTCAGTGATGAAGGCCATCACATCACAGTCTTTAAATTTCATCACTCCACCAACATGGCAGAGTGTTCTCAGGAACGTCTGTTTGTTCTGCACTGGGGACAATCTGCTTCTTAAATCAGGCAAAAGTTGGACGACAGTTAAAACTGTGTAACCATATCTTTCCAATAGTATAACACATTCTTTGATCTTTTCAGGTCCAATGAGAATTTAAGACAGGCCCATTCAGCATTTTCCTGTTGCAGTTTACATACTGACTAATAGACAATAATCTCTGAAGTTAAGACAAAAATAAGAACTCTAATTGGCCAAAAATGGGTAAAAAACGGTAAGAAACCATGGGATTTGATTGACATTTGGTCCTAATTTTGGTAAATACCAGTTGGATCATTCTGTCCAATTGTTATATTGTAAGACACATGGTATAGCAGTCTTGGCTTCTACTATGTTCTCAACATGCCATCAACACGCGGGGTTAATTCAGCTCAGATGGTAATTTGATAGAACAGGTTGAAGCTCTGGTTTTGACCTTTACATCTAAACCCATTGTGGGATCTTAATTTGATTTATTTAATTAATCTCGGAGCGCTCGACAAGATACGCATGTCATTAGTCGCAGACGTTGACTAATGATGGCGCTCTCTGGCTCTCTTTCCCTACTCATCTTTGTGTCTCACCGTCTGTTGTATCTCTTCACCGTCATCTTTTTAATTCGTGTTTATCTTCTTGTGTTTGTCTTTTATCATCTTACACCTTTCTTATCTTTCTGTCCGTCAAAATGACAGGAAAGGATAAGATTAACTTTATTAATCCCCAAACGGGAAACTGTTCTGCCACAATTTACAAAGATATGCAAAAATAAAATCAGCAAAGACATATACACAATATACACAATACGTCTACACTAATGATTTCACCAGGCAGGGTCATTGAAGGGAAATGCACAGTTCCATTGCAACAATGATAGGATGGTCAGTAAAAGCTAAGCATGCATTCGATAAATGCATATGTACAACCAGGTACACACGGGTGTGCAGACAATAACCATGTGAGTTGTTGCCACATACAGTGAAAGAATGAATAAATAGTGGAGGACATTGTCCATGAAAAGGCCTAACTGCTGCAGAAACAAAAAGATGTCCTGACCCTTTTAGTGAGGCCAGGGGAGTCGCTAGGCCATTTTAGGGGGACTGAAGCCCCCCTAAAATGTTCTTCAGCCCCCCCAAATAATTTGGCATTATTGGCTTTAAAAAAAAAATTTTATTTTTATTTTGGTGATGTCATTAAATTAAACTATTGTTTCTAACATGGACAAGTTATTTATAACAACATGCTACATATGTGTGTGCGTTCTGGTTTATATGTTTTCTCACCCTTCGAATTACAATCCAATAGCCATCATCATACTTTAACGATATAAACCCCGGGCACTAGGATCTTGGGGAGGCTGCTGCGCTGGCTTTCTCTCTCTGCCAAGTAACGTCTCTCATCAACGACAGCCAGGATTATAGCCAAGGAGTTTAGCTCAAAGTAAATGATGCACGGAGTGAAATTGTAAGTACAGGTAGTTACAGAATGTGGCTATCTGTAGTTGTTAACGATTGTTACCTGCTTAAATTTAGGTTTACCTGAGGCAAATGAAAGGGAATATTGTATTTGTATAATATTGCTAGCTAGCTATTTTGTTAGAAACTGTGTCCAGTGAGCAAGAGTGTGAACGAGCGAATTCGAAATACAAGAAATAACTATCGACATATCTCTATTCTTTGCATTAATATATCTCTCTAGTATTTCGAAACAATAATATCAGTCCCTATAGAATGTTGTTGTTTATAATCAGTTAATGCTGTTCTAGGACGGGGTCCTATAGTGTTTTTCTCTGTACATTGCAATCCTAGTTTGACTTGATTATAGTGAATGTATTGGGTGCCTTCCATTTCAGCCCATCATACAATATTCATCATTCGATAATTAAGATGTACTTGAAATGTGTTTTTTTATTTTTGTTTTTCCATTTAATGGTATATTTGACACTGAACTAGTTCATCTTTATCTCAGTGATAGTGTCCAAATGAGCATAAAATATCACTGGTATGTAAAAACTACACGGACAACAAAATAGATGTAAATGTTGATCAAAATCTTATTCCCTTCTGCTCATAATAAAACAAGTAAACAACTCAAAAGTTGCCACTGTCAGGTCCATTCTCCATCCATTGTGTGTGGTCCCTTTAAGAATTAGGATTTGGGAGTGACGTGGATATGAAAGCTAGTTTATCCGTCTTTCCTTTACAAGCAGGACAATTATTTCTTTCTTTATTTGAGAAAAGTTCATATTTGTGTTGTCAAATTTCACTATGACCCTGAAATTCTGTCTCTTGTGTTATCATATACTGAATGCAAGCAAAACTATAGAGCAAAATCACACTCTGATTGAACCAATCTATGAACTGTCTGAAACAATGGATGTCCACGGCCCCAAAAAGAATTGCCGTGCAAACATGCCACTCCCCTTGGGGCTAAGCCCCCCCTTTCTTGGAATCCTAGAAACGACCCTGAGTGAGATATTTTGGCAATAGGAGCCAGTCTTTCCTGCTGCTCATTATGAAGGTACTGTGCAAAAGGATGGTCATCCCATGAAAGAATGCTCCTAAGTTTCCCTCTAGTCCTCTACTCTGTGATGGTCTGCAGAGAATAATAGATCCTTCCTGATCAATTTATTGATCCTGTTTGAGACAATGGCATAGAAAAGACCACCATCTGGTCTCTCTCTCTCTCCCTTTGTCCCCTCATTTCTTGTGTCAATATTTGTTCTCATATACTATATCCACTTTACCTTATACACAAGCACATCATTATACAGCAGCAGCATGTATGTATGGGTGTCTGCACACGAGCAGTGTATTCACAGCTGTGAAAACCAGTAGTAGGCTCGCCCATGCTCTTGACCACCTCCAGAGAATGTAAATGTGTTTTTATTAGCTAGTGATCAGTGTTTCAAGGGCAACAGCAGATAAGTCCATTAACCCCCTCAGTGTGTTTGCATGTGTCTGGGTATTTGTGTGCGTGTTGGCCTTCATTACCAACGCTAAGGAGCTTTTGTTTTCTGTTTGGTCCGTTGGTTTGTCAGTAGGATTATGGAAAACTACTGGCCTAATTTTCATGCAGCTTAATAGTAGAGTGAGGCATGGGCGAAGTAAGAACCCATTACACACATTATCTTTCACTTATGGAAACGGCCTTGGCGGAGGTCTGCAGTCTCCAAGCGCCCTTCTCGTTAACTATAGTTTAATTTTTGCCATTACTTTGCTCTGTGGTGTCGGGAGTCAGACAATTCTATGAAGGACACGATAATCTGTCAGTCATTTTGCGTGCAATGAAAACGCCTTTCATTCTTTTTCCGTGTACTTTGCACGGCAGGAAGTCTGTACTAACTGCAATGTAAAAACATCCGTATGAATATACTACTCTCTGAACAAGTAGTATAAAATGAGAGATAAACCCTTTCTGGCGGGTGGGGACGTGGATAGGTCAAACAAATACAGGACCTGCCACCAGGAGACCGGTGTTTGAGACCTGTGTCCAAATTGTTGTTGTCTTTAAGTGACTCGTTTTCCCATTGCAACGTTTCTGTACGTATCTTACTTAGTTTATGTACATATTTAACCCCAATATTTATTTACATTACCTATGACACCTGTGCAATGTTCCAAGGCTTGCTGAGCATCCTAAGCCATAGAAAGATAAGCTTCATTTTTCATGGTGAATGACGCGTTGCCACGACAATGGGCACCACATAAAATAAAGGTCGTTCAATGTCAGTAGACCATTTTAGTAACTTTTCATCATTAATATCTTTAGATCATCCTAACCAAATTTTAAGTCGATCGCATGAATTCTGTGGGAGGAGTTCGTTAAAGTACGTCTGAAAACGATGAAAATTGACAAAAAAGCCAAGAATGGCTTAACAACTGCATCGCTCCCTAGTGGTTGAATGGAATGAAAATTGTAGGATACGTAACAATATACGATGTGCACATGAGACAAATTTCGCGGTTATAGGTTAAATGGTTTTGAAGTTATGAGTATTGAAAAACAAAGCCACGCCTTATAAAGTTCATTGGTCCATATCTTCTAAACGTAATGAGATATCAAACATCTTTTGATAAAATTGCATCAGATGGCTATTTTCACCAGGCCTGACAAGTCTGCAAAATTTGGTGAGTATTCGTGCATGGCAAGTACCCCCAAAATGCTCCCAAAGCTTAAAAAATCTGTCCCACACTTGCCATGCTTGATAACAGTCATGGAATGAGGATATCTACAATCCAGTTTTCCATCTAAGTCAAAGCACCACCTAATGGCGAAAGGAAATCAGCGTTATTTCACAAACAATATCCGATTCACATGACATTTACATGATGTTGTCTACACTTGATATAGAGCAACATAATGCATGTTGACGCACGCTGTTTACCGCCACCAGTGGTTACAGGAAGTGGTGGACTATTTGCAAAGCATAATTTCCAGGGTCAAATACTCCAAGCAGGAAAAAAACATCTAACTCCTGGTCACGTTGTCCAATGGTCGCAGACATTCTCGGCCGCGTAAACTGAGGTCTCAAAAGTACCTTTAACGTACGCAAAGGTGCAAGGGCCCGTTGATCGCTGCTTGCAGCTTTAACTATTATTATTTTTCTCTCAAATTAATCGCCTTTTTGGGGGCTTTATCATATCCCAAAACTCCCCATATTTGGCGAGCATTTCAGATCTGCGGGGAAATTTGATATTTTATGGGTCCCATGCTCGAGTATGACAAAATTGCTCGCTAGCGCCCCCTAGAAGTTGGAATGGCAAGCCCCGACAGCCTGTATGTCCAAATGACTTAAAATTTTACAGACATGAGCAACTGAATTAGTTATACAAAAAATCCTCTTGGGACCCTAAGCTCCGCCTACCGAATCTTTCCGCCATTTTGAATTTTGTAAAAAAAAGAAAAAAAAGAAATTCACTTCTCCTAGACCAGGGGTCGGCAATCTTTACTATCCAAAGAGCCATTTTGCTCTATTTTCCACCAAATAAAATTTGTCTGGAGCCGCAAAAGCTATTTGATATCACAGCTTATAATGTTTTGTATATAGTTATATTATGTATACAAAAACTATAGTTTGTTGTATTTATGAAATTATAGAACAAGAATAAAGACAATTCTTGACATTGTATTGCTATTTTACCTGTTATAACAATATCACACTCTTATTAAGAGGAGTTTGCTGCAGCAGTTGAGAAATCATCTCCAGCATGATACTTTTCAGCAAATGCTGTTTGTTCTGGAAGTGACATTCAACATTACATTTTTTGCACATACATGTAAGCCAGCATCATTGGCAGTGAAATCAATTGAATACGTCCGCGCAGAACTAAACTCTATTTTCCTCCGTGACCGTTTACCGAGGGCGGGGGTCTGCAAATCATGATTAGCCACCTGCAGGGAAAGGCGCTTGACAGGTATAATAGGATGTAATGCACATTTTAGATGACTAAATATTAAAACATGTTTATTTAAGGTCAGGTATTACCGACCTTTTTGTCTTCACTAGCAGCTGTTGTCCAGTTAAAGTCTGCATTATTACAGAGGAAGCAGCTGTTATTGGAGCGATTAGCGGCGTTATCAGACCTACGGAGCGGCCGTCTGAAGTCACGTTAGCGGCTTTGAGCAACCAATCCACTTCCTGTTTACACCGGCACCCACCCACATGCCCAGTGTTCGTGAATAGTCACGTGATATTCGATTTCAGGCATTTGAGTCTGGACGGAGATCATTTAGAACAGTGGGCTCCAACCTTTTTTGCACCTCGGACTGGTTTCATGTAAGACAATATTTTCACGGACCGGCCTTCACGGTAGGGTGACCAGATCCATAACACCAAAAAGGACACTCTGCGGTATTTAGTGAAGCTATGAATAATTGAATAGGACTCTGGCGTGCTCCCTTCTACAATACAACTTTGTGTGATTGCTACATGATGTATGTGTAACAGAATAGGAAAAAATAGTCTTAAAGAGTCAAAAAGTGTTTGTTCACAGTATTTGTATTTATTCAATACATTGTGGTGTTCAAAAACTGACCACTGTGCTGAGTGCCACAAAGCATAACATTTGTGGACTTAAAATGTACAAATTAAATCACAGGTCACATAAATAATAAACAGATAAATGAATGTTTTAAAAGCATAAAGAGAACCAAATTTGTTTGGTTAACATTTAACGGCTCAAAAAGTAAAGAATTTCTAAAGTGATTCAGTCTATTGGGGACTTGTGTGCAGTGTCTTCATCCATGTATGTGTGCAGCAGTCCACTTGTAGCAGAAGCTCAACAGCACCTCGGTCATCATGGTCGCCAAGCCCCCACCGCGCCTGGGCCTGTTCATCTCCTGCAGGGACACATAGCAACAATACTGTTATCAGCATTCAAAAATCTGTATTGTTTTAAATCCAATGAATATTCATGTTATATGTAGCCCAGTCATAAAATCAAAATGCTGCATTAGAAATCAATTTGGCTTAAGAGCTTCCTACAGGAAATTAGTAGCCTATATTTGCTCAATTAAATACACAGCAAACAAACTGCATAATATCAAGTGGATGCCACCGACACAACATCATCATAGTGTATGTCTGTTTGGGAAATAAAACATAAGACTAGTGTACTCACCAAATAGTTGATTCTCTATTTGCAATACTTCAGATTTTTCCTGGCTGCATCCAAGAGTTTTTTGTCTCCAAGGAACTTCTTGTACACGTCTGTGCAGGGAAAGGTGAAATTGACACAAACTTGCAGCTCAGCCTTGACACTGTCCACCTCCAGCCGATTCCTCTCGTTTCTCCATGCAGATGTCATCATTGAAAAGACTCGTTCTGTGTGTGCATTGCTGCATGGGATGGAGAAAATGTAGGCGCTGACCTTCCTGAGATTCACGAGTGGTACATCTGCTTTGGAAAACAGTTTCAGATATCGCTCCTCACTGTGGCAACCTTCCATTTCTGGAGAGCTGAAGGAAGCTTCCACCATGGCATATTCCTCAAACAGTCCATCCACATCAATGTCTTTCAGATTGCAGGCCTGGATAGCATCACTGTATTCTTCATATGGCACAGCAGTTGTGAGGCCAAGCTTTGCCACTTTGCTATGAAAGCTGGTCTCAGAGAAGTCGTATCTGTCACTTATGTATTTCTTTGCTCTTTCATAGAAAACAAGAAAATCTGTCTCACATTTCTTTGCAAGGTAAGCTGGTAGCTGCTTGAGTTTGCTGTTCACAGTAAAGCCAAAGAACCTGTCCTTCAGCCTTCTCTCAAGTTTCTGTTTCAATTCAGTCATCAGCTTGAACACAGATGTAATGCTGAATGATTTGGCCTCAAGTGCTTCAATGCTGTCTGAAAACACCTTTAGAATGTGACTGAGGAAAAGAAAATATGTCTCAGACTCTTCAGTGCTTTCCTCTCCAAAACATTTCCACAAAATCTTGGTGCATTCCTCCTCACCTTCACTCTGAAAGTAGCTGGTCAGTGGCTTCCAATACTTCAGCATTCTGTCAATAGATGGAAGCAGGGACAACCACTTTGTGACGACATGCCGCAGCAGATTGCATTCTTCCGCTTCCACAAACTCACAGAATTCCTTCAACTGTGCTGTTCTGCTTGCTGAGATGCTAAAATGGCTGTAAACCTTGAGCACAGCATTTTCAACATCAAAATCCAGGCTGCCTGCTGCATATCGTGTTGCATTGTGCAGAATATGGGCTAAACAGTTTGCAGGTAGCACATCCTTCTGAGTCAGTTTCAACTTCTGATAAACACTGTTGTGTTTTCCATAGTTGACACTGGCGTTGTCTGCTACATATGCAGACATGTATTTCACATCTAGACCAGACATCTCCAGTTTAGCCAGCAGCTGGTTTGTTATAGCCTCTGAAGTTTAGTTGCTGTCACTGTAAAAATCCAACAGGGCATTTTGTACACCTTCCTCAAAGTGCAAATATCTCAGCACAATTGGGAAACACTTGGTTGTACCTTTGTTTATTGCGTCGGTTGCCACTGAAAAGGGAAATTGTTTGCTTTGATGTAATCTGTATGTACCTGTACAGAGTAGGGCACTAGGACATTCGCACACAAAGCCTGGGCTTTAGTTCGGCCACACGCCATCCCCTTAGCTATGGGCGAATCACAAAATATCTCTCGGTCCACCTTCACGCCGCAGTCTACACCCCGGTACGACTGGTGGTGCTTTACAGCATGGTAAACCTTACACAGCTCAGCAGTGGAGATTTTGTCATCCAACGGCGACGTAGCTTCTCGAAAAAATGTTTTGAGTGAAGAGACACCTGCTGCACGTCTGTTACCTTTATGCTTCTCTGTTCCCGCATGTCTTTCAATGGCAGCTTTACCCTGACTGCTTATGTCAACATCACAGCAACAGAGAGTGCAGAAGCCATGAAAGGAGTCTCGACTGCTTTTTGAAATAAAACCATGTTCCTTGGTCCATTCTGGGTTGAACGACGTCTGACGTTTTGGCATGTTTTCTTCTATGGGTGCATCCCAAAACGGAGGAGCCACGAGCACGCTGGACACGCCCCCTCACTGTTCATTTGTTATTTGATTGGACGCTGCAGCTGAGCGGTCTGACGCTGGAGTTTCATACCACAGTGAAGACGATCATAGATTAAACTCAAGTTATATATTAGATCTGTTTTCTGATTCACCATCTGGTTAAAATATGTTCATTGTAGTCTGAACAACAAAAGACCTCAAACAACTTTCTTCATTTATAAAAAGATTTGATCTTTTGTTTCCCTAAATAACTTGTATTATGTAATTAAAATCATAGAGCTGGAGAGAGGAAACACTTTTTACAACATGTAATGAAGAGAAACCATAATCATTGTGGGTTATTTTATAATGACGTCACAATCAGAATTTAAAAACATACCGACGTAAATAATTAATAAATAAGACGCATTCCGCCGGTAGAAACGATGCTGCGCGTATAAGCAGGACACAGAACACAGTATAAATACACACACTGTGTATAAATACCACACACGTATAAAAATACTCAATGCAGTTTGTTTAACAGGTAACAGACTACAGACTACAGAGAAAACATCTCCACTCTGACAGTGATGATAACTGTGTCTTTATTAATATAAGTAGTAGTTTAACACCATTAAATCAACTGAAAACATACGATCTTTTTTTTAATCAATATTTAAAGTGCATTTTTATTGGAATGTTCGCTGAAAACGGCCCTGGCCAGAAAACAACTCTGTACAGTGATCATGTACAGACACAAATGGAGAGGAGAGAAGACGCGAGGAGATATGTTTTAACAGACATGAGACGTCCTTTCCTCTGAAGCGTCACATGAAGCGACGTCGGTTTCTGATGATTGAGGTCAGTCGGCCTCAGTGCGTAGATATGACGTAGCCAGCACACGGAGCCTTGTTTACGTTTTTAACCAATGATATAGGGCTAGAACCTAACCTAAGCCTATCAGATATTTATTTGACAACGCTTTTAACCAATCATTTGTTAGACTGCGTTCCAGCAAAATATTCTATCGTGCGGCTCTTTAGGCCCAGTGGAACTCCAAAAAGGAGGACAAATATGCGTCCGGCTTGATGCTGCGCCGGACAGGGCATTGAAAATCCGGACTGTCCGGCCTAAATCCGGACATCTGGTCACCCCACTTCACGGTGTGGCGGAAAAACACCACGAAATAAAATGATACGATCAGAATGAAAACAAATATAAAATGCATAAATAAATACAACTCACAATAACGCTGAACAAGCCCTGAGTTTGTTTCTCTGCATCGAGACTGTAATATTTATTCTTTCTGTGCGGCCCGGTACCAAATAATCCACGGCCCCGGACCACTAATTTAGAAAACGATGCTGAAACGCCGTGTGGACGGAGATCGTTTAACAAAAACGTATTAGTGTGGATGTAGACTCAGGGAGCCGCAACAGAGGGGCTGAAGAGCCGCAGGTTGCCGACCCCTGTCCTAGACGCTGGGTCTGATTGGTACCAAATTTATAGTGAATCATTATTGGATCTATATAATCAAGTTATGAAAAGCTTGTTGAAATCTTATTGCATTAGGAAAATATGGACCAATGAGTTTCATAGGGGCGTGGCCTTCTACATCAATATATGTAACTTCAAAACCATGTGGCCTATCATCACGAAATCTGTAGCATATGTTCACATTGTGTCCTGTAACACAGTGGTCCCCAACCACCGGGCCACGGACCGGTACCGGGGGATCCGGACCGTGGTCCGCCTATTAGTGACCCCTGATCTACATGCTTATCTATTCCGGCACACTAAGGTGATTGTTTTAAAGCCTGTTGTTTTCACATTTTCAACAGTATTATTAATAGGTTGAAAATAACTGTGAACCCAAGTAATTCTAAGTAGAATCAGACCTATATAGCACGAATGAATGACCATTGTTTAATTACCACATATTTCCGCCACTGCAATATGCATATGGCTGGCATATGGCTCCTTAGATCGTCGAATAGTCAACTATTCAAGGTCACCCCTACTTAAGTAGATACTAAGCTAACATGGAAAGAAAACCCTGCAACTGTTACTGATGTCGTAGAATAGCAGTTATTGATCTATAAACATTATGTTCCACGTGCCTAATGTGCCTGATGATTCAGGTTTCGAGTCAGAAACACCAAGAGTTGACCCGTAGGAGATTAAAATGACCTTTAGGACATCAGAGTTAATAGAATGACTATTATTCTCACCAAGGCTGCCTGAGAGAAGCACTGAAACCAAATGACTAAATTCTAATTTCTGTGTTCCTGAGGTAAAAAGTGAAGATGACCTCTGTTGGTTATATCCTGCACAAACAGGGTCAGTGTAGTAGCTGTTTAAAGCCAGGGGGGCATAGAGGGTAAACCAATATAATGTGCAAATTGGATATTTGAAAATGTAATTCTTAAGTGCAACCCACATTTAGGAGAATGCCCAGAAGACAAGGACCAGAGAGCTGAGGCTGTCATCACACCTGACAGAAGGTTTTATAAATGATTAGCAGCGATAGCTTTCCCATAATACACATAATATAAACACATGACTAATGCACCACATCTCCCCAATTTCTCCCGTTATATTGTGCCGTTCTCTGCTCTGTTTGGATCAGGGCTGCTGTCTGTCATCCCTCATTCTTATTCTCAGTATGTCTGTCTCTGCCTCTCTGTCTGGGTTCCCTGTTTCTGTCCCCTTCTCTTTTATTTTACCTCAGCCCTCTCTCACTCCCCTTCATCTTTCTCCATCACTCTCAGCTTCCCCGGTGACTCCTTCTCTTACTCTCTGTCTCTCCATCCAACACCTGTTCGCTGTGCCCGTTTCTCCACCTCCCTCCCTCAGGTCTAATATTTCCAGCATTTTTTTTTCAATTCTATTTTGTCATTTTCTCAGGCTGTTGTTTACTTTTGCTCTTTTTGTTCCTCGCTTTCTCTTTATTCTCTTTTTTAAATAGGCTTGCGGAATCAGTGCTTATCAAATCTTTATTAAAAGTATTTTATTTCCAACTTATCCGTTTTTTATTATTGTCTTTATCTTATATTGGCCTTGGGTGTCTTATTCCATTTTATCTTTATATTGCTTTTAATTATCTCATTCTATTTCCTATTTTAATCCTGGTTCAACCATGTAAAGCACTTTGCAATTTTGTGCTAATAAGTTACAGTTCAGAAAAAAATATTTTACTCCCTTCACATTCAGTAATAATACCTCATTCCTTTTCACTTTCTGTCTATAACTAGCTGTATCCCTCTCACACTTTTTTTCTCCCGTTTTACTTGTTTCCTGTCTATTGTAAGGCAACGGGCCACAGCCACCAGTATCTGTCACACTGGTTTGTTTATCTGCAACAGCTTTCACTACATTGACATAAGGTATTAAAATGGTATCTGCTATCTTATTTGTATCAGGTCTGAAAGCCCATAGTGTCCACAGAGATTAAATTGGGATCGAATCTGTCAGGGAAAAAAAACCTGGAGTGGAATCCGATTTCAGCCAGCGTCAGCCAGGTGCAAATACAAGATTTCACCCAGGTGAAGGTAGAAACATCCATCATCACCATAGCCAGAAACATCTTTTGGGGTAGATGGGTGGTCTGGAACACTGCCAAAATCGTGACATGACGTTTTATGATTATTCAAACGACTTTGAAGATGATCAGCACATACAATTGAACCACACGTTAAAAAATACTAGATGGTAACACAACGATACACCCAACTGGTCTGTAGAGTTACGGCAGTTGTAGGTTTATTGAAATAAGTTACGTTGAAACAGTCTGGTATAGACAATGGCACCAAACAGTCTAATTCAATAGAAAATGTTAGCGCTGCCAGCTCAAAAATTTCTAAAAATCACATTCCCATACATCAAAACTGCATTGTAAATAATGTTTCAAGGGAAACATTACATTTGCTTTTGACCTGTCAAAAATATGTTTCAAATGAATCTGTGGAAGTCTTTAAACTACAGTTCATGTCCAGTGTGAGTACTTTTGTTGCCTGTTTCCCTCACTTGCGTCTTAAGGTGTGTTCACACCAAACGCGGCGCAAATTATTCGCGCGAGTAGATTACAAACAAAGTCTATGCACAGACGCGATGAGACTGGGGTGACGCAAATTTGCGATGGCGCAGCACGATTGACGCAAATTTGCGTCAATCGGCAAAACGCCCCAAACGCGTGAGTTGAAATTTTTCAACCTAACTTCAAAAATCGCGTGATGCTGCGGCGCGATAGCCTATCAGCGTTGAGATGTTCCTCCTGTCATCAGTGATGTCCTGCCGTTGTTGAATCAGGAAATAAATTCCGCCGTCTGTGTTTAACCAGAGCTCTACGATACCTCATATCAATAGAGACCGGACCAAACTATGTGAATAAATGTATGTGTGTAAACCATATGGCAGTGTTTTTCAACCTTTTCTGAGCCGCGGCACATTTTTTACATTAAAAAGATCCCGCGGCACACCAACAACCAAAAACGTTACCAAATGACACCTTTTAGCATAATACAGCATATATGCCAGGGGTGTCAAACTCAATCACAGAGAGGGCCAAAATAAGAAATTGGGACTACGTTGAGGGACAAATAGAGTCACCATTTAATAAACAGGATAGAAGGGATATTGGACAAAGTGCAAAAAGAATACATGTTTAGGTAGGCTACATTATTTTATGCATATGTACCAGAGCAACGTTTGGCATCTTTTCTTGGCTGCCAGTTCATGAACATCTTATGGGTTAGGTTCTGTGCTGTGGAAACCCTCAGGATGGTGTGAAGGTGTGCATCAGTGAGACTCCTGTGTGGGTTTGTGTTCCTCTTCATCACAGAGAACAGCTGCTCACACAGGTATGTGCTTCCAAACATGCAGAGCATTTGAGCAGCATGTAGGCGGAGTTAAGGCAACGTTTCAGGGGTGAAGCTTGGAAACTGTGCAGCGCCCTCAGAGTCATACTTTGCATTGAGTGCCATTACACTGGAGGTCTATCAGCTCCACAGGTGCTCTTTCCACGTCAACTGCAAACGGATTGCTGAGCAGTTCAAATTTAAATGTCTGAGCTGCAAAGTCGGCAAATTGCCGAGTGATCTCCGTGCCAAGTGCGCCCAGTTTATCAGGAAAATGTGCAGTCGGGAACAAATCGGTGGAGACTTTTACTGCATCACACATGTCTGTGATCATACGTCCCTGAAGCTGCAGGTTTAGCGCAGTGAGATGCTTCGTTATGTTGCACAAAAAGCCAGCTCACATCGCCACTTCTCGTCCCGGAGCTCTGTGGTGTGGCGGGCCAGTTATGATAAACATGATATTGTCTGGCGGGCCGTTGTACCGAGGGCCGGATATATGCTGACAATTTAATGACAAGTCTCTAAATGTGTTGATCCTTACTAGGCTTTTCATCTGGGATATTTTGTCCAGGGCCCAGTTCAGAGTCTGCATTTTTCCTTTTCAAATATTTCTCCATTGCTGTTTGTCTTGTCACCGCAACCTCTCCCGCGCGTCATTTAATTCTACTGTTGTAAATTAACACGTTCATCATTGCGCTACCTACTACCACCCACTGGCATGGAAGAGTATTTATTACTTAGCCAGCCACTATATTGCAGCTCAGACGTTCAACAATGGCAAAGTATTTGCAACAACTAAATAATATTTTTTTGGACTCATTAAGTGGAATTGGACATTTTCCCACGGCACACCTGACAATCTCTCACGGCACACTGGTGTGCCGCAAGTTGAAAATCACTGCCATATGGTACAAACAATGAAAAAGACGCTGCCGTATTTACGTCTAGATGAAGTTATGTCGAGTGTTAATGGAGCTGCTACAATGTTAGCATCCACTCTTCACCAGTCTGCCCGGTTTCCCACCCTCGTCCTCGGTTCCCCGCTGTTCCATTTAATTTTTCCCTTTGTGTCCTCCCAGAATAAAACCCTTACACTCTCTCACTCCCTGGTCTGTGTCTGCATTTGGATCCGCCACCACACCCCGTGACAAGAATCCCGTTAAAATACATTTACCTCACCCAAAGAGATTGTTACATAAATATTTTTGTTGTTGTTCGTGAGCATGATATCTGTGAAACGTGTGGAAATACTTTAATGAAATCTAGGGAAACATTTTGGCCAGGGACCAAGGCTCTGGATCAACATGTTTGCTATTTCACACAAAGAAAATCCTGGATCCTGATCCACACCCAAATCTTATCATTTTATTCTCTAGTCTACCTTTTCACCAAATTTCAATGATTATAACAACTTTTTATTTTACAACTAATAACGGACTATGTCACAATGTGTAACATTCAGGGGGATTAATTGTCAGCAATGGAATACAATATTGCTAACTACGTTTTAATCAGTGTATAAGCACCTGAAACTAAGAATCATAGTGTTTTCGTTAGCTTAGAAAAATCCATTTATATCTACATAGGGAGCGGGTCACCTTCCACAGAGTCCGCCATCTTGTACCGTCATGTTTCTACAGCAGCCCAGAACGGACACTGTTATCTGAAGGTAGGGGTGCATTCCGAAACGCGGTATTAAACTGGCCCTGGTGCTAAATTACCAGAGTACTGATAAGCCCTAACGCTACTTGTGATTTTATTAGTACTTTTTAATGTTTTGATGTCATTATCACGCTGCGGCATGCATCAGTTCTGCTCTGTCGGGCTGAGCTCCTCCAACTACATATACACAGACACAAACACGTACACGAAGCGCAAGCAGATTGGCCAATGTGCTGAAGTGAAGGATACTCAAGTTGACGGCAACTACGCCTGTTGCTGTACGTGCAATAAAATATTTGCGAGTAAATAGCCAATACTTTTTCAATACATTGAGCAAAAAGCGCGGACATGTAAAAGAAAGTGAAACCTAATTCAGTCGGCCACCGCTGTTATGTTCACACAAGCACAGCATGAACGATCGGCCAACAGCTCTTTTTTGT
The DNA here is from genome assembly GCF_004355925.1 of Anarrhichthys ocellatus. Lineage (NCBI taxonomy): Eukaryota > Metazoa > Chordata > Actinopteri > Perciformes > Anarhichadidae > Anarrhichthys > Anarrhichthys ocellatus. Next base: position 48,933 of record NW_022280094.1, read on the forward strand.
AAACTTCTCCGCTGGCTGAGACAAAGCAGCCAGGAGGACAGTGGACAGGAGAAACATTACTGTCGCTGCTCTATAAACAGTATTTAAAATATAAATTCTAATCCTGTTCTGAATTGAATTGGTTTTTAAAGGCAATTATTTAGTCATGCAGAAAAACAGAGTACCGATAAAATTAGTAGCAATAAAATCGAACCTAACTATCCCTACCTGAAGACCATCATAGTTCTCAACCATGCTTGGAAAGGGAGGAGTGAGCAGAGGGGTATTTACCATAAGTTACGTTATGTTCCGTTACCGTTCAGACTTGCTGGTTTAAGTTAACGTCCACTGCATGCGGAACTTTATCCACTGTTAACGTTCGTCGTTATCGTGATTTAGGAGGAAAAAACGTAATGTGATGAAACATGCAGCCCCCCCGTGTTCCGGTTCACTTCATGCGGTCACCCATTAACGTTTAAAATAAAATTCTCGGAGCTTCTTAATTCTTAATTATTTTTAAGTAATTTCATCTTAAGATTTCCACATTCTTATCCACAACTGGATGTAAACACATATAAAATAATAGTTTAATTTATTTATTGGTTTTGCACAATTTAAACAATAGAATAAAAATAAACAAACATAATGGAGATAAATAATATCACAGTGCAGGAAGAGGCAAAAAGCCAACTGGGCTAATTTAAAGCCTCCACCAATATAATATTAAAATTTCACAATATTACAGAGAACATGAAATGAATATACATAAGATATGATGATGTGAAATATTATAACAATATCAATACATTACAAACAAAAGAAAATGTAATTGTGTTGAGTCTGTGCGTCCGTGTGTGTGTGAGAGTAAGCATACAATCTTAAATGCTTCACTTCGGAACAAAAGGTGATATTTCAATAAATACAAAAGACCAAGTGCAGTGGAAACTTGGCAAATAAATCAAGATGTAACATGTGACTTCAATGTTTACTGAACATTTTACTCCTCTGAGGATAATGAAAATATCAGATCTGTGTGGAGTGATCAGGAGACTAACCTTCCTCACATCAATACATGAAACAGAAGTTATAATAAATGTCATGCTCCCATCACGTTTTCCACATTATTTTCCACAACTGTAAACACCAAGATTAAAAAAAAAACTTAAATGTGTTCACGTTTCATTTGGGTACAAAAGTTGGTGTTTTGATAAAAACGAAATACGAAGTGCAGTGGAAACAGACCTTTGCAAATAACTCAAGACGTAACATAAAACGTGACTTAAACGTTCACGGAAGCTTTTAGTCCTCTTGAGGATACTAGCGGAAAAAAGGTAAACATTAGATTAGTGTGGAGCCAGGACGAGACTGTAACCTTCCTCACATTATTACATGAAATAAACATAAAAATCATATTTTCATCAAGTGTGCCACATCGTTTCACCCGTTTGAGGTTTGACTGGTGCCTTTCTAATTACGTCGACTCATATTCTCTTCTTCCACAATGCACCAGTTCACAAGAGCGGCTGAAGAATTCCGACAGTGCAGCATATATTTTGTTCTTTAGTCCAAGGATTTTGGGAAAAAGCTTTTCACCATCCATTCGAAAGAGCACTTTCTGAAAGAATTCATAGTAGTATCTCAGCTCTTTGGGGTAAGCCATGTTCAGAGCATAGATGACTCAAAGCATCATTGCACAAGCTCGGGCCACAGATCCACAGTTGTCGAGAATGATTAGTTCTTCAACGAAAATTCCAATGTCATCACAAAGTCCGATCTCTCCACCCTCCTTGTTGATGACATAACAAAGCTTGTCAAAGCCTGTTTTGTTCTGTCTACTAAGTATTGGATGTCAGAGCATTGTTGAATGCACTACCAGGGAGTGTTAAGAAAAATGTACCTGTTCGCAACACTGTGCAGCAAGTTGTTCATTTTCATATAAATGTTCTCAACCTTAATGCTGACGATAACATGAACTTTCTAAAATCTTAAAACATAACAGTTGACTCAGCAAATCAATTAAAATGACTTACCATATACTCCCGAACAAGCTGACCATCATCCTCACCCAGGTGGAGGCAAAGAGCCTTGAGGATTGCTGCCCTTTTAAGGTTGACCTCACTTTATTATTAAAATAATTCTAAATACAACAATTACAACAAATGTCTATAAATTGTACAATATGTGTTAGCAGTAGTAACCTAAATGTACAATATAACTAAGTTATTGCATTTAACCCATCATGAGCTGTAAAGCGCCCAGGGAGCAAGTTGGGGTTTAGTGTCTCGCTGAAGGAAATGCACAGAGTAGGAACTGGGGATCGAATCGGCAACTCTTTTAATTCAAAAACAATCCGCTTTAACCCTTACCCACAGCTCTGTATAAATGAACTGGCGTCTTTAACTAAAGAAATCTACAGAATTGTGACTATTTTCATAAAATGTCAGAGGTCTGAACGTGTAGGGCAATCACACTATTTTATCTTATTTTATATTGCTTTATCGTTGCTTATACAACCGCAGACATTGAAATGTAAAAGACATGAAGAGAAAACACACTTTATTTTAACTCCATAACAAGGTTTTGCATTGTCCTGTGCTGACCTCTCATGCATCCCTTTGCTTCCAAGAGTAAAAGCACCTGAACGCACTTCCCTCTCCTGAATTTAACTTTTGTGCCACACAAAAACGGTAAATGTAGGCACCTGCGAAACTCTCAATAAATCCAGCAATTCCATGTGCTCCCAAATTGACTGCTATGACACTGTATTGTGCCCTAAACAAGATCTCCAAGCTGTGCAATAAAAATACCTTTGCTTTCCAAAATGACATGATCCCTCAACAAGGGCTCTAGGACCCTTTCATAGCCATATGTCCTCACATCTTCAGAGCTGCAGAGTAAGCCCAAATAAATCAAAGATAACGAAGAATGGCAACCTGGTGGTAAATTGCTAAGATTCCAATAAACGCCACAGATCTTGTGCTTTTTACGAGATGTGCCGAGTGGATTACAAATCTCAAATTCATCAACATACAAATTGTACTTGCAACTCCCTCTCTTCTATTTCTTAAATTATGTGTCATTATTTGCACAATACATGAAATATAAACCCCCTGCACAATGTCTTAGGATAAAACTATATATAATTGGGCAATGTTATAATTGTTTATTACACGATGTCAAATCATATATATGGTGATTTTATAACCTAAGTTTAAGTAAATAATAGATAACTGTTTTCATAATGCAGTCTACAACAACAATGTAGATTCTGAGATACTATAACTGAGTCAACAGTCAAACTGTAGTAGTCGTATTAACAAAAACTTAATTAATACTTACTCTAACCAGTATTTACTGCAGTCCCATTTGCATTGTATTACTGTAAGCGTCGTGGGTGTATGATATGGAATGAATCAGTGCAACACGTTCTGGGTTTTCCTCATAACTTTAGTGAAGATTCCACACTGAACCAGACAAAGTAAAACCACACTCTCCCGCTACTCTTCTTCTCCCGTCACTCTATCCCCATCACATCAAGCCTCCTTAAACAGCGCCGACTAGTGGTCATATCTGATCATCACTTAAAGTAACTATAGATATGAAATATATGAACCTGTGTTTACATAATTGTTTACATCACACAATTTACATTTGTTTACATTACTGGTATTTATAAGTTCTATTTTTTCTATACCATTAGTGTAGTGTAAGATTATAATTAAAACTGAACAATGACTTTACAGCAGCTAATGGAGCTTATTGTTTTTGTTCTACCTTCATTCCAATCTGAATGAATAACAGACAAAATACTGTGGGTAAATTATTGTAGTATGTTAATTTATAATTAAACCAGAGCAGAAAACGGAGCTAAACCACTTTGGTAAGAAAAGTAAATCAATATTCTCTCATCCATATTTTTTTTTATGCCATAGATCTACCAAAACCGTAACAAGTATTTTCACTGGACTGTGGTCATAAATCAACCTTGCTTGTCCTCCACTCTGTCGTCTAGAGAGCACCTGCAGCTTACATTTTTCAGCATTGAAACTCATTTCCTCCAGTGATTTTACAACCACCTTCACTTGTTATAAAGTAATCACGAGAGCAGCAGGTGTGTGGCATTACACTAAAGATGCTTCTGGTACGAAAATAGAGTGTGGCTGCTTTATCTGAACTACTAAATACAACCTATTGTCTAAAGCTTAAGTAAGTTCTAAAGTTCCATTGTTCAAACGTTTTGTCATGAAAGCTGATAAAACTCTTACTAAGAAGCATTAAGTTAACGCTAGCGTAACTTAGTTAAATTAAGCTAACAGGTAGCGCTAGGCTAACACCGGAGTTATTTGCTATTGTCAGCCCCCTTGCTAACGTTGCTCTTAGGTTTGTTACAGGTATAAACGTATTTCTTTAGGAGATAAGGGAAGCTGGCTGTCTTTCTCTCTGGGAGGCCGGGGGAGTGTGCTGAGCGTGGTCCATCTACCGAGTCGGGGGGGGTGGCAGGTTGTACCTGCTCGTCGCTCGGGCCAGCGAGGAAACGGCTGGCGACATCTTTCGAAAAAGGTGAACGAGGACGATAAAGCCGTCGAGTGTGAAGTCTGCTTACTTTGGTTTCACATAAAATGTCAGAAGGTTACAATCAAACTGTACGATGTCCTCGCTAACGATAGCTGCTCTTGGTACTGTTCCTTCTGTAAACACGGAGCCAAGACACTTTGAATGCAACTAGTGGCTATCAAAAGAGACCAACTAAATATGCAGGAAGCAATTGAAACTCTCAGACAACACCAGGGTAAACACGACTGACATTGCAAAGCTGCAAACGGATTTATAAACACCAGGATAAACTCACTGAACAAAGATTTAGGAGATATAGCTGTACGGATGGAGGAGGAACTGAAAAAACCCGGATCGCACAGCCAACTTGCCGCTGACCTTAAAACTGAAGCAGAACATATCATATCGACATCTAATGCACTAGCTACGGCCAAGATCAACTCACTGGAACAGAAACTGGTACACATCACTCGCAAAATCAACCCTACACAACTCACGTCAGTTGCCCAAGACACAAGAAGCCTTAGAGAGGGTTTAAATGAGCTGGAAGACATAGAAAAGAGGAAATTGAACCTAATTGTTTTCAATCTACCAGAATCCACGACCCAGGAGGAAGACATCCAGGCAGTCCAAACCTTAACCAAAGATGAATTCAAACTAATCGTTAGAATTAACAAAGTAACGCGATTCGGAACATTTGATAAGGAGAAACGGTGACTACTGCAGATTGAACTAGAGACTTTGAGCGAGAAGAAATAAATCTTAGCAAGGGCCGCTGAGCTTCGCAAAAGCACAAATGATGTCTACAACCAGGTGTATATCCGTCCGGACTTAACTAAAAAACAACTCGAGGCCTCAAAAGATTTGAGAGTGTCCCTAACACTGGGTAATCAAGAGAGGAAGGATAGTCGAGGCTCCAGGAAACACAGAAGCAGCAACAACAGTTCAGACCTAAACAGACCACCGACTCAAATTCTTTCCTCACATTTCCGGCCCGTGTGCTGTCCAGTGAGAGAGAGCATAGAACCTGTCTGCTGTTTCTGTATTATGACACATGAAGTCCGTGATCTGCTTCCGCACACTGGATCTGTGGCAGTTCTTTGCCTGGAAACAGTAGAACAGAGGGACATCAAACGTTCGTACTTGTTAGTAAAGCCAGCAGAGTTCAGTGGGAGGTTGACTGAAAAAAATAAACTTACATGTGCAGACACTGTAGTCCTTCTATCTGTAAAGTTGGGCCTGCCGGGCAGACCCATTTCGGCCCAGGACGTCTGCATGTAACGGACAAGATTTTTAACGGGCCCCTTCCCTGCCGTGGTTAGCAAAAGGTTGTTCTGCGGATTGAGGTCCTGGTGAAGCTTCATCCATCTCTCCAAACAGCTGAACTCGTCCGGATGGAGGAATACTTGAGCGGGGGCAAAATCACGGCTCGTCTTGTGGTCGTTGACCTGCAATACACAGCAAACACCATCAAACATTTGAAATACAGCACACAGATTACAAGGCACTTTAGAGTACAGCCTGGTACTTACAGCGATGACGAAGCCCGTGTCCTTATCGGTTTTTCTCTCAGACGCCTCCATGACCTCCTCTATGGTCATATTCGTAAGCACCCCAGGCCTATGGACATAGATGGAGGCCACAAATGCGGAGAAAAACCCATAAAATGTGTAGCGGAGAGAAGGGCCGCCATCCGCTGCCTCCATTTTGTCTGAAAAGAGGACAGGGAAAAAAAGGACAGTTAGCGTCTTGGAGAGAGACAGGTGTATTTCCATCTATAACTCTGTAGTCAGGTTCAGATATTCCTACTGCCTTACCCAGTATCAGCGGGATCTTGGCTTTCGCCTTAGTCTGGCACACGCGCAGGCTGGTTTTCGAGATGATCCGCGACATCTTTGTAGCCTTCACCTTCATCTGGTGGAGCACCACGGGCTTATTCAAATTTTCGATGCTGACTTTTACAGCTCTTACAATTTTTGTACGTTGGGCCATGGTCAGTCTGCTGCTCTTGGGCGGGGCCTCTCAAGTACTTCACGAAGTGATAAATGTTTTGCAGGTAATAGTTGGACATGGTGACCTTCTTGCCAACTTCTCTGAGGTACTCTGCATAGCTGCAGAGACAGAAACACTACAATGTATTTACTGTTATAATCAGGCTTGTGTCATAACCCCTTCACAACATTTGAATGTGAAAAAGAAACCTTGCTTCATTATTCCATCGACGTCCAAGAAACCCCAGTCCCACAGCTTTTCCTCTCCGTATGCAAGGTAAAAGATGAACCCCCACCAGTCCCAACCAACTGCAAACTAGGAAATCTGAAAGCGTACTATACCAAAACGGACAACTCGGTCATGAGCAAATATGATGAACTTTTAACACTAGTAAACACACATGACTTCAGCATTATTTGCCTTACTGAAATCAAACCAAAAATAGGACAAACACCAGACTTGCCTACTATGAGCATCCCAGGTCATAACCTGTTTACAAGTGACTTGTCCGCAACCAACACGAGGGGTACGTGTATTTACACCAAGACCAATCTCAAAACCCGGCAAATCCATCCAGATCTGCAGTCAGCATAAAGACAGCACTTGGGTGACCATCAAAGGGAAAGACCACAGTGACCTACTAATAGGATCCATATACCATAGCGGAAGCCCATCGACTGCCATCCCACATGACGACGATCTTCATGCAACTTTACAGTGGGCAGCTTGAACTCCCCACACACACAAACTTCTAGTCGGTGACTTTAACCACCCAGACGTGGTATGGTCCCCTACACCCGAACTCCCGGAAAACGCAAGTCCAAGCGGCCCTGCCACCAAGTTCATCGAGTGTATCAGGGACTGTTATTACCATCAGCATGTCACTCAGCCTACCAGATATCGGGCCGGCCAAACACCCACTAGAGATGACTTGATCTTTACCAACGAAGGCAAAATTGTTGAGCAACTATCCATTATGGCACCCATAGGAGCAAGTGATCATGTGGGAATCTCATTCAAACTAGTCTTTGGAACCAGCTCCTCTACATCGTCAAAGCCTACCTACTACACCTATAACAAAGGTGACTATGCAGCTATGAAGACTATGCTTGACATCAACTGGGAAGACAGGCTAATGGGGAAAAGCACCCAGGAAATTACCGACATACTGGAACAGACCATCCATGATGCCATGGTGAAGTGTATCCCCCTGAAGGCGAACAATCTGGACACGACAAGGAAGAAAAAACCACTGTGGTTGAACAAACAGGCTCTACAAAAGGTAAAGAGAAAGTACCACACCTGGATAGGATACCTAAATACCAAAGACGGCCAGGCCAGACGGGACTTTGAGCACAAGCTGGCAAAAGACTCACGCACCAACAGCAAAGCCTTCTGGAACTATGTAAACAGCCGCAGAACAATTAGACCAAATATCGCAGATCTGAAGAACAAGGATGGAACCTACAACAGCCACGACAAGAGCAAAGCCAATATTCTAAACGACCAATACTCACCAGAGAGGACACCTCAACCATGCCAACATTCGCAGCAAAGCTTCTGACCTCAGACCTGCGGATTTTGATTACAGAGGACAGGATACTCAAAAAGCTCAGATCCATCAGAACAGACAAATCACCGGGGCCTGATCAGATCCACAGCCGATTACTCAAGGAAATGGCTGATAGCCTTGTTTCACCATTGTGTAGCCTGTTCAACACAAGCCTAGCCAGCGGCGAGGTACCCGTACAGTGGAAAACGGCAACAGTAACTCCCATCTTCAAAAAAGGCGACAAGTCTGACCCAGCAAACTACAGGCCCGTCTCACTTACGTCGGTAGTGTGCAAACTCATGGAAAGACTGATTGCTGAAGACATCAGGGAGCACCTGAAATCCAACGACCTCCATCCTCTTTGTTTTTCTGGCTCTTTTGGCTAAGGGCGAGTCCGGTGCGGCTGAGGATGGGCCAGGGGTGGCGGTGGTTGGAGAGGAGGGGGCAACAATGTCTTCAAATTGGTGGCGCAGCTCTTTGGCCCTGGTGCAATCCAGCGCCAGCGCGTAGAAGTGGTCTGCAGTGCCGGTGCTGTGGCACATGAAGCTGGCGATTTTATTTCTCACCTCATCTGGGTGATGGTCTTTGGCCTGGACACAGTAAAAAAGAGGAGCACAAAATGTTTGTACTTGTTAGTAAAGCCAGCCAAGTGTTATTGTAATAAAGCACCAAGGGGAGAGTGACTGAAAAAATGGACTTCCATGTCCCGACACCGCCGTCCTTACGTCGGTGAAGGTGGGCTTCCCTGACAGGCCCATCTCCACCCACGCCGTCTGGAAGTAACGGACAAGGTTCTTCACCGGGCCTTGTCCGGCCGTTATGAGCACCCGGTTGTGCACCGGGTGGGAGAGGGCCCGCAGCTGGATCCATTTTTCAATCTACGCGAATTCCTCCTCATTCAAGTATATCTGGGCTGGCCCAAAATCCTTTGACATTTTGTGGTCGTCCACCTGCAATACACAGAAAACATCAAACATTTCAAATAAAACACAGTTGATGAGGCACTTGAGTGTAGAACCTGGTACATACACAGATCACAAAACCGTCGGCCTTGGTCGCCGCATGCACCTCCCGTGCAGCCTTGACCTCATCCACAGTCATGTTGGTGATGACCCCCGGCCGGTGGCTGTATAGCGAAGCCACGAATGCAGACCAGTATCCATAAAATGTGGAGCGGAGCGTAGGGTCTGTCTTGGTCTCCATGCGCTCTGAAAAGAGGACAGGGCAAAAGAGAGAAGAAAAAAAAGCACCTTCGGCAAATTGGAGACAGACAGGTTTATTTCCATCTTTGTATTGGGCGTTGAGATATGCCAACTGTCTTATCCAGGAATCCTTTTCCGGGACAGCTCCCGGCAAGTCCGGAGGCTGTCCCTGGTGATCAGATGGCTTAATTTGGCCGCCTTCACCTTTTAATTAATGGATGACCGGCTTAGTAATATTCTTCAGTGCAGCCCTCACGCACCTGACCACTTTGGTCATCTGCAGCTTTGATAGCCTGGACAGGGGGGGCGGGGTCTCTTGGAAGTACAAGAGGAACTGCAGTATATTGCGGAGATAAAAATTAGCGGTGGTGACCTGCTTCCCAGATGTTTGGACGTGGCTGACGTAGCTGCAGAAAGAAACTGCCATTTATTCGCTGCTCACATTAGTCTGGTGTCACAACTGCTCAATTTGCATGGGAAAACGAGGCTTACTTGCTGATTCCCTCAAGGTTGTCTAAGAAGAGCCAGGTGGAGGTGTCAGGTGCCCTGACAGGAAGTAGAGAAAGGACTTGACTCTAGACACGCGCGACAGGGCGTTTCCCTTCTGCTTCAGTGACGGAACACTGCCCTCGTGGTGCAGCTGGTAGGCCTTGAGGTATGTCACTGTGATTAGAAATTGAAAATGATTTTTAAAAATGTAACATTGAAATACAATCTTAAACCACACACACACATAATGTACTTTTCCTTCTTACTAATGGATGGTGCCAGGGGAAGTTGCCTCATGCCGGGGCCTCTCCCGCTGCCTCGGAATGCTTCCGGAGCAGCACTGCTCCCGGCATGGGTTTCTCCGACGTCAGTCAACCCTGCTTCTGGTTGCGTCTCGCCGCTTGGCCCGGCCTCTTCCTCTTCCGCCTCCTCTTGTGCTACAACTGGCCTTGGCTGAGAGAAAAAAAAAAGAAATGCAGAGGATATAATTATTATTACTATTTTGACAACCAGTATGATGCCTCACCTTCCAGCCAGCCATACTCACAGTTTGTCCCTGCTTCCTCAGCCTCTTCGCTAGTTTTTTTGAGGTGGCCAGGCTCTTGGCCAACTCCAGCTGCAGGTGGCTGTTGGAGGCCTTGAGCCGGCGTTTGTCCTCCACACACTGTGGGTCGCCACAGGGTGCCTCCGCCCCCTCCTGCTCCACCACCTCCTCAGGAACCTGCTGTGCTTCCTCCTGCTCCTCCAGGTCCAGCGACGTCATGACAGCGATGGCCGGGTTTGATGCCCGCAGTTTGGCCAGGAGCTTTACTGTGGCCGTGTTCTTAATGGCTCGGACGAAGGCGTTGAGAGCACTCTCATCAAGCTCCGGGTGTCCCTGGTTCATATGCTTGTCCAGCCTCGAACTGTCGTAACGACAGCCCGATACTGGACACTTCTCATACCTTATGTTGACCCGGCCTGTCGCAAGGCCGAGCAGCAGCTTGCGCTCTGTGACGTTTTTAATCATATGGGAGCACTTCAAGTGATGCGGCATACACCCGAACGCACAGAGGGCAGCAGCTTGTTTCTTTGGGTGGTGTCATGTCTGTATTTGAAAGAGAAAAGAAAAAGAAAAAGAGACGTAAAAAAAACTGGTTGGAAAAAAAAAAAATACCTTATCGAGACCATGTAAAAATTGGGGCACGAAGCTGACATTCCCTTACCATTGTTATGCCGATGTCACCCAGCTGGTCTTGTCATTTCCCCCCGGTGACACTCAAGTGGAGGCACGCATTGCTGCGTGCTTGGCTGACATCTCAAAGTGGATGGCGACACACCACCTGAAGCTCAACCTGGACAAAACCGAGCTACTGTTCCTCCCGGGGAAGGGTTGCCCGCACCGAGACCTGTCCATCACCATTGACGATACCGTGGTGACTCCAACTCGGACTGCGAGGAATCTGGCTGTGACCCTGGATGACCAACTGTCGTTCTCAGCAAACATTGCATCGGTTACACACTCCTGCAGATTCCTGCTCTACAACATCAGGAGGAATCGCCCCTTCCTCACTGACAAGACGGCGCAGGTGCTCATCCAGGCTCTTGTCATCTCCCGCCTGGACTACTGCAACTCACAGGCTGAAAACTCACCTCTTCAAGAAGGACTACCCTGAGCCTTCCACTTAGCACTTATTGTATTCATATTAGTTTGCTTCTGCTCTGTACTTTTGCTCTGGTTTATGCTCTTAGATGCTTGTTTAAAAAAGGAGATGCACTTACGACTTCTGGTGACTAGTAGTTCTCTTGAATACCTATGTTGAATACACTTATTGTAAATCGCTTTGGATAAAAGCGTCTGCTAAATGACTGTGATGTTATGTTGGTAAGATTCGACTGATAGTGGCCACAAACTCATAATAAATAAATATTACACTTAAGTTATATTACTACACAATTAAGGCTAACGTTAAGCTAACGCTAGCAGCTGTAGGCTTGCGTTAACGTTAGCTAATGTTAATCTATCGAAACAGAGCAGACAGCCTTAACGTTAGCCAACTACTTATATTGGTGAAACAAAATCCTGTTTAAGTAAAGCATTTCATTATTACACATGACTGTAGTGAAGCTTAAAACAACCAACAAACAACATCATTTTTATGCATTTATTATTTTAAGAAGAGATTATCGTGTTTGTGTGTGTGGGCATTTTCTTTCTTTAGAGTGGAATTCTGGAGCCAGGGCGGTTGTACCACTTCTCCTTGTTTTTGCTGATCTGGCTCCAGAGATCTTCCAGCTGAAACCTCATGGAGCTCTCGGTCTTTTCCCACTTCTGCTCCTTAACCTCCAGAGTCTTCCTGAGGTTTTCTGCGGCCTGAAGGAGGGACGACTAGTCGTCCTGCCACTTGAGGTGGTGTCTCACAAAGTGCTTCTCAGTCTCCTCCAGCAGGGAGGTTTTCTCCTGCCGAAAGCGGAGGCGCTCCATCTCCACCAGGTCTTTTATAAAGTAAATTTTATCACAATAAAAAAAAGTATTTTTAAACAATTGGTCCTATACTTAGATGTTGGATTGGAAAAGCCGTTAGCACTAACACAATATTTTAAGATGCTCATAAAGGCAGCAAAATATGAAGCTGTATCTGCAGCAAATTCACCAGTTGTGTATTGAACAGTTTTAGCGAGAGTTCATGATCATGTTGTTATGTTGAAAGGTTGCAATTGCAGTCCTTGTTCAGAAGAAAGAAGGGTAAATAAAATAACTGGGCATTACAGTGTTGAGGTTTTACATTCATTATTACAAAAAGAGACCAGGCAGACCAAAATATAGGAACAAATCTTTTCAAAGCAATATGAAGTATCTTAGGATGTAGTAAGTATGGGGTCAGCCATGCCTAAGATATAAATAAATTATATATAACTTAAAGGAAATTAGAATTAAACAAATTTGTGATATTTGGCTATACAAAATAAATGTAATTGAATAAATAAAGGTATGGGAGTTCCTCAGTCACCTCTGCACACCCAGACACGTGAGTTAGAAGTCAGGTACCCGAGTGAGAGACTCCTCAAAAGCATCAGTGTATTTATACACAGGAGTGAATAGTTTGTGATTCGCCTTGGCAGGGAACCTGATGACTGATAAGTTGAGGTTTGTAAGGATGCTATGTTTGTGCCCCTTGGCAAAAGAGGAGTTTCTGACTGCTCACCACTGCTGCTATTTAAACCCCAGTTGTGGTAGATGCATGTCAACAGAAAAGAAGGTGCTGACTGCTGTGTTAACAAGGTAATAAGTACCCTACAGTCTGTGTCCATAACTCACACTGGACTGAGAACCAAGAAACGTGGATTCTTCTCGTAACAGTACTTTGCCTGAAATATAACAAACTACAGTTCTAAATTAGTCAAATTCATTAAAATTTTTATATTTTACTTAAATCAGAAACTATCAGATCAAAAGATGATGAATTTGACCTATTAGTAGTTGGTGCTATGGACACATTTTGGATGTTGCCAAAACATGTTTTAACCCTCAATGGCATGACTTTATTTATGGGGCAAAATAATATTTCATCCCATTTTTTGGTAGCTTGGGGGCCGCTGATAAAATATCCATCATAAAATGTGTGTGTGTGTGTGTGCTTGTGTGGGTTATTGTTTGAATCAGTGTTTCTCTTTTTGACAAAAACACATTTCCTATTCTGTGTGGAACCTCAGTAAGCAGTTGTTGGTGGATATGAAGCAGAGGTCGACATCACATTTCCGGCACTTTTGGTGTACCTGTGCACCCTGGTACCTTGCATCTCCCCTTCTTTTCATACATTATCATCCAGTGGGCTTTGGCACCTAAGCGCACATCAGGAACTGGAATTGGCGCAGTGAGTCCTTTTCTCCTCTTCTCCTCATACTCACCAGCAATTGTGGAGCTGGGACGACCTTTTCTGCGCTCCAGACACTTTCCACTTCTGCATGGGCCTTCAGCGATGTATGATTTGAAGGTGTACAGCTTAATTTGTTCCTTTTTTTGTCATTTCAGTCCCTCCACAATCTCTTAGGTAGAGAAGCCAGGTGGTCACAATGGTTAACTCCAAAAAGTGGAACACCAGCCAGTGGTACCATTTCTTTGATCTGATTTTTGTGTGGTACAGTGCAATAAGGGAGTCCAGAAGATTCACTCCCCTATGGGTGGAATGGACAGCAGGGTAGGGGACTTTGAGGACTTTTTCTTGCAATCCCACCTGTCAACCTCTGACTGGATGGGCTCCAGTGTAGTCACTCAGAATGGTGACTGAGCGGTTATTTGTTCCAAAACATGCGAGTGCCTGGTAAACCAAACAATGTACCCAGGAACTGCTCCAATTCTTTTGTAGTGAGGTTAAGGGGCTTGTTTGTTTCACATTGTATTGCATACAAATTAGACTGCCCTACAATAGCTTCCAGGATGTCTTCAGAGAAAAACTGCTTGAAATACTGGAGGGGAGACATGATATCATTACATCTGCTACACCCCTGCCAATATTTTTTTATATAACGTTATTTAAACAGGTTAAAAGGTGATATTTATCTTACCAATTGGAGGCACTGTGTCGCATGCAGCTTTGCTTCCTGAAAATAGTGCTTCACCCCAAGAAAAAAGGTCACACCCCCTTCAGGCCCTCATTTCATTGGACACAGACGTATCTGGTGACTTTATATACATTATTTTTATTTAAAAAAAATGAAAGGGGCAGTGTGAGGTCCAAAAAGGTAGTTTGTTGCCTGAGGGCAACAATATGCCATAGAGCAGGGGTCTTCAACGTTTTTCAGGCCAAGGACCCCCAAACTGATAGAGAGATGGAGCAGGGACCCCCAACTATATATATATTGTATAAAATTGTGTTTTATATTAAATGGGCCTAGTACCGTGTATACCTCTTTATTGTGCATTCAATACTAAGCTATTAAAATATTACACAGGTTCATATATTCATGTTTTTATTTTAAATATGTGCAAGGTACAGTGAGTAGGGTGGCCGTGCCACTGCCATTTATAAACATCCTTGTCAACTGATACCAATGCCAATATCAATATTGTCTGTCAATTGCATGATAATCATGCATACAAGCTATTCAAATTGATGTTTTCATTTTAAACATAAATGTGGAAACGAAAAATAAGTGATGGCTTATTAGTGCCACTGACATGCATAAAGATACCTGTTATCTTTCATACAATACTGAACTATTACAATAATGGACAGATCTTTAGAGAAAAGAAAAATTACATTTTTATTTTAATTGTCTAATCAACCAAAAATTCCGTGGACCCCCTCTGCCATAGAGGGTTAAGGTTGGATTATGTGAGTTTTCAATTTAAACTGAAGTAGCAAAATATTTTACAGTCAAAGTTCACTTGTGCAGCTTCATATTTAGTCATTTTATATTTTTTCATGACACAGGATTTTGGAAAGAATTAAAATAGAAATACAGTATATACATATATAATAATAACGATGGGTCTCTCTTCTTTCCCACTCCCAATAACGACCAGTGCTGCCGCCATACAGTCCACAATGTATTTATTGACGTAGTTGTTGAAGCGACACGTGTCAGGGTGAGCCTGGCCCAAAACAATAAACAAAACAATCTTCA
Source organism: Anarrhichthys ocellatus (assembly GCF_004355925.1). NCBI lineage: Eukaryota > Metazoa > Chordata > Actinopteri > Perciformes > Anarhichadidae > Anarrhichthys > Anarrhichthys ocellatus. Next base: position 64,308 of record NW_022280094.1, read on the forward strand.
TTAACACACTAACTTACCTATTCCAAAAATTGAAGAAAAGAAAATACAGGCAGCTTACCTACCTCCCTAACAGAAAACATGAGAAAACAATGTGAACAAAAAGGGCTTCTCACCCCTCCACTACAGACTGTCTTTAGACTAGATACAATGATTTGCCACTCCGTTCTGTACAATAGCGACCCCCTTGGCAGTGCAGCACGGCCCGGTTGGGAGCTGTTATTTTTTTACTTTGAACAATGATGGATTCATTTGTGTACAGGAAGCTGCAGCAACTCCCCGTTTTGTCTTTAATATGTGGGCTGCTGTTGTGCTTCTGTGAAATGTCACTCTCTCTGATCTTTGGAGGAGGCCAGAGATCCGCTGCACTGCCGTTGCTTTCTGAGATGCTGGATTGATGACATCGGCCTATTTTTGTCGTTACAGTCAGCTAGCTTTGTGTAGTCCGTGACGTCCGGCCATCTGTTGTCAGAGCAGCAGCTGGAGCTCCGGACATTTGATTCTCTGTTTGGGCTTTTGTTTTCTTTAACAAAGCAGGAATTATGGTCTGGAGAAATGGGGATTGTGTGGCGATTGTCACGGGGCTCAATAAAATAAAGCATGTTAGTACAGCCTGGTTTTCAACTCCAGAGTAGGGGCTCATATCACAATCGCCGTGGCGATTACTTTAGCCCTGTTTGAATCAGTAACGAATAGCTAAACGAGAGCTTGCAGCATGTGTGCCGCTGTTGGTTTTCCTGGTAAGCTAGTTTAGCATAGTGTTGGGAACGAAAATGAGCGTGTTTGAGTAATCAGCATATATAAAAACTAAATTATTGACATCAATAGAATTATTACCGATTATTAATAATAACGGGGCACCACCCTGCGAACGGGGACCAATAACCAAACTATAAACTAAGTCTCATAATTAGTATTCACTCACAATGTCAATAGTCAAAGTACTATTACACATTCAGAGTGAAAGTGAAGGTTTAAGTTCGAGCAACAGGCCACATATACAGCTATTATCACAATACATGCACAAAGTAGTCACAGACAGCTGCTCTTTAAAATATAACAGAGTTTATTAAGTTCCAGTAATAATGATCTAGTCAACTAATATCTAAACTAACAACAAAAGTATACATTTATGATCACGCTATCTAGAATCAACAAACTGTGGTAAGAGGGAGATTGTGTGTTCGTAATGCGTACCGAACAGTGAGCCTCGTACTGAACAGTTCAATACGTGTATTGTTACACTTCTAATCAGTTGATATGTAGGATACTGGACACACAGTGCATCCTAGTGAGTATGCTGATAAAAAAATATCCTGCATCACATTATTATGTAGATCAAGCAGAACTAGAGTATTACAATGATTTTAAGGCATATTTCTAAGTGTTGCTTGTGAAGACAATTGTTTCAAACCACACTCACTCCACCTCCAGCTTCTATTTCAATCAGGAGAGACTTGTTTTATAATTTAACAATGATTTATTATACAAGCGTCAAATATGAAAAGTGCAAAGTCTTTGGCGATTGGACTCCATCCTGAAGTATTATCACCGAGGTCCAACAGGCCTAATCCCCCCTGGAGTCCAGACACTGGTGGTGGTGGTGATGAAAGGAGTTGCTGCCATCTGATGATGAATCAGGAGCATGGCTGTGATGCTGACTGGAGGCGACTGGGGTGGAGGTGGGTCACATCTGCTTAGCTGAAATGACAACTGACAGCAGCAGAGAGGAGAACACTATTTAAAGGTTGACAGCAACGATATGATTGGCTTGAGGAACCGGTGTGCAGAATCTGGTTGGTTACTTAAAAGTACACGCCCCCAATCAGCTGATAGAGTAATTACAAGGAGAGGAAAGACAGAGATTACTAGTGAGTGTCTTCCTGTCTGAACTTGCGCTTGAGCTACATTAAGATCATTTTAACATGTGGGCCATGTTCCAGAAAGCAGGTTTAGTGTGAACTCTGAGTTAGTTAGTCCTGAGGAGAAACTCTGGGGTTTAAGTTACAGAAAGAGAGGTAACTTGAGCTCTGGGTCAGTGTTGAAGAAATCATTCAAGTCCAGTTCAAAATTAGCTGTGGTGTTGTGAGTTTAATAAAGCATACCGGTATACTGGTGACCTCAGACACCAGAGCAGATCTGAGCCGGTGAGTTGACCCCAAACAAATGAAGAAAGAAGCATTTTATACAGGGAGCCAGAGCAGTGGTTAGACTGTATGTAAATACTAGAAGACAGAGGTAAGGGGGGACTATGACAAAGGGCAGGAAGGGGGGCATTCACATTCAGACCTACAGGAAGGACATACAGTTGGCATTTGGTCAATCAAATTGGCCTGAAGTAGCACTGAAGTAGCACCTAGGCGTCATTTGGTTAGGAAGTCTGGCCCCAATGTGTATTCTTCATCATCAGTTACCGTGGTAACAAACCCTGAGTCTCCTCCCTCTTACAGAGACAGACACGCTCATGTCCTCATTCATTCAGTCTGTGTCAAAGCGTGAATCGCAGCGCATTAATTAGAGGATGTTTACTGTATGACAGAATGTAAATCCTGGTTGGATATTATTTTGTTACTCAGGAAATTCTTAAGTTGCTGCTTTTAGTTATTTTTTCGTATTAATATATAATGCTGTGACTGCACACAGTTGATGTCAGCTGTCACTGGTGGAACATGATTCCTATAATATTGGAGATTATATGTTAATATTTCCGAGTGATGCGGCTGCAGAATGGAGTGAGATTTTTAAACTGTTTTAACAGCAATTTTTTTAATTTGCTACATTTGTTGAAGTAGCTGAAATAGAGCTACTGAATAGTCTAACATTTTTAATCCACTGTATTTTAACCGTAAAGCCTTAAGTGCATATCACCGAACATTACTGGATCCGATTGTAAGCTTATAATCATGTCTCTATGTCTTTGATCTATATATATATATTTTAATTTTCATCTTCAGTTGCTGGGCCCTGTATATTGTCCCCATCAGATCAAAGCTGAACAAATATATCAAAAATGTAGGCCTTATGTAGTCTATAGCCTAATACACAATCAAATACCACCACTTTATCCTCCATCAAGGACAGAAAGGTAAGGTCTGGTAAATGATGAATTAAGTGACTACAGCGAATAAAACTTTATTGTGTTACCTTAATATTTACCCGCTCTGACTTAGGCTCTTTGTTAAAGATAAAGGTACATAGTCTGTATATACATCCTTTAATATCTCTATGTCCACTGGATTACAATATAGGCCCTACATTTTATCTACCTGTTGGTATTGTAAATCGTGGTATTGCCATTGATGATGGCTTTTAACTCTGATCAGCTGTTCAGGAACCAGAAATTCAGAGTTTCCCATCTCAGGATAAGTCAACTCAGAGTCCAGGGTTAAGCTCAGAGTTTTTTAAACCTGCTTTCTCAAACAGGGCAATTCTGCCCATATTATTTCAATGGTGCAGTGGATGAGAGATCTTTCCCCATCTAAAGCCTGATTCTGGATCAACAGGTTAGCCTGGGGCCATGGAAACCTCATCTACCAACCTAGGGCATTGTAAGCTTCTTCTTCAGTTGAATTTGCGGCAGACTCAACGGCAGCAACGGTGTATTGCTGCCCTCCACAGTTCATTTGTAGACCTCCATTGTGTGATGTATATCCTTATGTAGAGTCCGGTACAATGGAGAAAAGTCATTACAGATTCTCAATTTCCCACGGTGAGACTTCACTGAATGATCTGTAACTTAAATTTCTGCCAGCTCTGCTTGCATGATCTGTCTCTCCCTGTGATAGTTGGTGCATTCCATCAAGGCATGCTTCAGTGTCCGCAACCCCACAGCTGCATTTTCCAATTGGGTGCATAGCCAACATTGGCAGCCCATGATTCAGTCCACAGTGACCCAGTCTCAGCCTAGTTATTATCACAATCTCCCTCCTGCCCCTTCTTGTATTAGGCTTGTGCTCCACTGTTGGCTGTAAATAAAAATAAAACCTGCTCTCATTCTTTTTTCACATATTTGCAATTCCTTGAGTTATTATGCTTTTATACTCAACCCTTCAACACAATACTTACAGATCTACCTCCTTCCTGTTCACGGCTTTTTTAATCGGCATCTTCATTCCCCTGTACTTCTACAGGAGCTGAAACCCAGAGGAACCCAACAGAGCTCCCCAACTTAGATACTTGATTGAGCACAGACAAAATTTATGTTATTAGATCTGGTCTGGCCCCACTCTTCTCACCCTTCAATGCCATTAGTGCCGCAGTGGAGTGTGAGCATATAATTATCTCTCCTGGTCTAATTTCCTCCACCCACCCAAGTGCTCACAGGATTGCCGCAAGCTCTGCAGTGAAGACTGACACATGATTTGGTATCCGCTTTACATGCTATATCTACAATAGTGGGATGCTTACTCCTATTCCAGCTTTACCACGTTCAGATTCTTAGAACCATCCATGTAAATCTGCCCATTTTCCTTTGAAATGATCCCTAACTAAAGTCCCTGGATCTCACTGCACCATTCTTATGGATTCAGTCTAAAATAGAAAGGTCTACATCGGGTTCTGGCAGCAGCCATGGTGGAACAGGTGGCCAGCGCACTGCTGGGCCCATCAACAAATCTGTCACTCCCACTCCCCCTGCTCTTTTGCTCATTTCAATCTTGTTATTTATCCATCCCTCTCCTGAAGTTCCCAGTGCGCCTTCAACAAACACTTAGTAGGTGTTAAGAACCTAGAACTCTGCAGCTTAGACCAGTACTTAAGAGGCAATTTGCTCTTTCTGAGCCCTAGTTTGGTTTCCCCTATTTCAGTTAAAAGAGCATTCATAGGTCTTGTTCCAAAAGCCGCGCCACATATTCTAGGTGCTTTAGCCTGCATTCTGTCCAGCATCACCAATAATCCATTGCAGATCTTATGACTGCCTGGTAAATCACCATTAATATTCCCTTTATCTGCTCCCCAGTCAGATCCTACCAGGCATCGTAAGACATGAATGACTTTGTCACACCCTCCATGTCATTCTCTCCTAAAGCCAGACTTGCAGAAAATTGAAATGTTTAAACTCATTCAACGAGTTTGTTAAATATTCTGAGGTCCTGCTTTTGGAGACCACATACTTGGCTGACTATTTCACTACTTTCTCTAATGCCTGCTAAAGTTGCCTTTGAATATTGGTCAAAATTCCGGCCTCTTTTCCAAATGGTCAAATCCTCCGCAAATAATGGTACACCAAAAACAATTTATAAAAAAACAATATCAATAATCATTATGTTTAACAAAACTGGAGTAACTATGCTTTCCTGAGGGGGTCCCGCTATTTCTTTACAGGACATAGCTCCACCTACTTGTACTTGAATAGTATGATCTCTGAAAAAGTTTTTATCCAGTTTAGTATCCTTCATCCCCAGCATCATACAGCTTTATAACCTCCTTTCACAGCATATCATAACCCTCCTCAATGTCAATAAATACACCCACTACTGCTTCTATATTTGAAATCCAAACCCAGCACAGATGCAGCATCCATTGGGGATTGTCCAACCCTCTGGTAGGGGACAAAATACCCCTTTTTCTCAAGCATATACAACTCTCTGTAACCATGAGTGCCATTATCTCACTTATAACACAGCTGTACGTGCAATTGGGCGGTAAAACCAGGTTCTAAAGGTTAAACTATTGAATGTTTCCACTCTTTTGGCAATAACATATTGTATTAATCAATGCTAATATCTCCTCCAACGCAGAGGCATCCAGTTGCTGGGATATCTGGTACCCCAGACCATCCCTCCCAAGAGTTGTGCTTCTCCCATTTCTGAATGGCTTGAAGAAAAATATGCACTCCATTGGTATCGTCATTATGATGCTCTAGTTTGAAATTCTCATTCTCCAACTTCTCCTGCCTCTTCTTTTTGCTTGCTGAGCTTATATTTCCTGAGCTCTGGACAGTTTTAAATGGTTTAACTGACAAGTCTGCCTTAGCTTTGTCATCAACTGCTTTATGTCCCTCTACTGTGACACCGGCACAGTAGATGTCCTATACACCTGCCATTTGGCTAACCAAAGCCCATCATTTCCTAACTTCTGGTTTTGGTCCTAAAGTACTTTTTTTGCACCAGCTTTCTCTCTTGGCATCCTTTATAACCCTCCTGACCTTTGCTCTGACTTTCTTATACTTGACTGCATGGCTTTCCACTAGACCAGGGGTTCTTAACCTTTTTGACCTCGGGGCCCAACTTTTCAAGTACAAAGTGTCCCGGGGCCCATTCAAATATTAACACTATTAGTTTAACTAATTGATCTCACTCTTGGTTTGATTTGTATTCAATAACTATATTGTTACCTGTTCAACTCCACCCCTATTTTGGAGCAAAACCGCCTAAAATGACATACCCAAATTAAAATGGCTGTAGCTTCTGAACCACTCTGACTATATGCATCGAAAGTGTCAGAAAACCTGTAGGTCATAGAGAAACAGAGCAGTGGATCTTGGAGTCGGTACAAATTGAAGATTTTTGTCCGCATAAAATAAAAAAGTATCTTTCAGTATAAATAACTGCCTGTGGCTGTATCTGTACAGGTAAAGGACAGTATAGGGCTGTAACTACACTATCAGTGAACAACTGCCTCAAATTTGAAGAATATTGGACAAAGTATGACCATTCTACAGTGTTTCATCCATGAAGAGATCCAGGTGGAGCTCTAAAAGGATATTTGGAGACCCAAATGGACACATGGAAACCAAATGATATTCTGACACACTAAAGGCGTTTCTCCCTTTATATTTTGATATTATATTATTTTCCTTTTATTTTTAGCCTTTGCAAATTGCAAAAACTATGTATATATTGTCGAAGACGTGGTGTGTGAGTAGCGGACTTGCTGTGCGTAATGGCCGCGTCCGAGCGCACGATCGAGTATGCGGGTAGCTCAGTTACGCAAGGTTATACGTTGGTTGACGGCTTATGTAAGATGAAGATAAGGTTTGTACTAGCGTTTTCTGAAGCCACTAGCTCCATGGTAACATCCGCTAGCACATTGTCGGGTCTGTAATGTGTCTTTTTCCGTCTAAATGCTGCAACATCCGACTTGCAGCGTTTATGGCGACTTTGGACAGTGTGTGTTTGGGCTCCTTTTGTGAAAAATCCATAAGAAATGAAAGAAAATCGATGATTTCTTTGCAAAGATGAGGATTTTGGGCATGCTGGGATACCAAACACGGCCATGTTTTGTGACGTAGTTTGCGCAAGCAAGCCGTAGGAACGGAAGGGGAGGGGATCGAGGACGCCGGCGTCCTCACGGAGTTGAACAGGCAAAACCCTTGTCAAATAAATGAGATGATACAATGTGATGATCACAAAGACATTTATTTATCATGTGTATGTAAACCTGCATACATAACAAGAAGCCCAACAGGCTTTCCCACGAGCGTTGGATGTTTCGTCGCTAGGTGTCGCTTTATTTTTGAAGGCTTCAGTGCTTCGTTTGATAGCATTAGCCCACATTCCACACACTGAGCCCTCGGCTCTGCCTCTTTGCCTCCATTCACAAAGCCGTACTTAAGAAAGTCAGGATTGTACTTGCGCACACATTTAGACTTTTGGGGGGGTATGGCACCACTGTCGTCTTCATTTTTTCTTTTTAAAAACTTATCCATAACTTTCGCTACAGACTAGCGGCTAGCTGAGTGTCTTCTTCTGCTTATTGGAGCTTGTTAAACAACTGACTGACGCATTACCGCCACCAGGTGGTGGGAAGCTATATTGTAACTGAGCATCTCATGGATAACAGTAATACAGTGGGTACGGAAAGTATTCAGACCCCTTTAAATTTGTCACTTTGTTTCATTGCAGCCATTTGCTAAAATCAAAAAAGTTCATTTTATTTCTCATTAATGTACACTCGGCACCCCAGCTTGACAGAAAAAAACAAATGTAGAAATTTTTGCAAATTTATTAAAAAAGAAAAACTGAAATATCACATGGTCATAAGTATTCAGACCCTTTGCTGTGACACTCATATTTAACTCACATGCTGTCCATTTCTTCTGATCCTCCTTGAGATGGTTCTACTCCTTCATTGGAGTCCAGCTGTGTTTAATTAAACTGATTGGACTTGATTAGGAAAGGCACACACCTGTCTATATAAGACCTTACAGCTCACAGTGCACGTCAGAGCAAATGAGAATCATGAGGTCGAAGGAACTGCCCAAGGAGCTCAGAGACAGAATTGTGGCAAGGCACAGATCTGGCCAAGGTTACAAAAGAATTTCTGCAGCACTCAAGGTTCCTAAGAGCACACTGGCCTCCATAATCCTTAAATGGAAGAAGTTTGGGACGACCAGAACTCTTCCTAGACCTGGCCGTCCAGCCAAACTGAGCAATCGTGGAAGAAGAGCCTTGGTGAGAGAGGTAAAGAAGAACCCAAAGATCACTGTGGCTGAGCTCCAGAGATGCAGTTGGGAGATGGGAGAAAGTTCAACAAAGTCAAGTATCACTGCAGCCCTCCACCAGTCGGGGCTTAATTGCAGAGTGGCCCAACGGAAGCCTCTCCTCAGTGCAAGACATATGAAATATGCCAAAAAACACATGAAGGACTCCCAGACTATGAGAAATAAGATTCTCTGGTCTGATGAGACCAAGATTGAACTTTTTGGCGTTAATTCTAAGCGGTATGTGTGGAGAAAACCAGGCACTGCTCATCACCTGCCCAATACAATCCCAACAGTGAAACATGGTGGTGGCAGCATCATGCTATGGGGGTGTTTTTCAGCTGCAGGGACAGGACGACTGGTTGCAATTGAAGGAAAGATGAATGCGGCCAAGTACAGAGATATCCTGGAAGAAAACCTCTCTGTGACCATTCTTGACTGGCCCAGCCAGAGCCCTGACCTAAACCCAATTGAGCATCTCTGGAGAGACCTGAAGATGGCTGTCCACCAACGTTCTCTGGAGAGACCTGAAAATGGCTGTCCACCAACGTTCACCATCCAACCTGACGGAACTGGAGAGGATCTGCAAGGAAGAGTGGCAGAGGATCCCCAAATCCAGGTGTGAAAAACTTGTTGCATCATTCCCAAGAAGACTCATGGCTGTACTAGCTCAAAAGGGTGCTTCTACTCAATACTGAGCAAAGGGTCTGAATACTTATGACCATGTGATATTTCAGTTTTTCTTTTTTAATAAATTTGCAAATATTTCTACATTTCTGTTTTTTTCTGTCAAGATGGGGTGCTGAGTGTACATTAGTGAGAAATAAAATGAACTTTTTTGATTTTAGCAAATGGCTGCAATGAAACAAAGAGTGAAAAATTTAAAGGGGTCTGAATACTTTCCGTACCCACTGTATCTCTGGTGTCTTCAATTGATAACCTATGCGGCCCTCGCGGCCCACAGGTGCAAAACTGAAAGTTTTTTGCGGCCCTCTAGGTGGCCCCATGGTTAAGAATCACTGCACTAGACTATTCCTCAGCCGCCTGAATGCCTTATTTCAAGCACTTGGAGAAAGATTACATGCATTATTTTACAAAAATACAACCTGATGTTCTTTTGGACCTTGTGCTTTTGGTGTGAACTTGTCTGCCAGCATTGTAGCATTTCATACAGCGAACTGTTCCATCTGTCCACATCCTCACTGTTTACATCTCAAACCTCTACCTGAGTCTTCTCTTTGAATTTGTCTCACATTGCCCTTGAGTAATTCAATCTTTTTTCCCTTCTATCGTGCACTTTGACAAGCATTCTATCAAACATGATCACTTCCAATTTTGTATCGGTCCATCATATCCCATTCCCCCACTAGAGCAAGCTCAGCTGATACAAAAGGTAAGTCAATGCATGATTTAGCTGCGTGACTGACTTAGAACCATGTTGGCCTAACATCATTTAATACAAGTCCATGCTTGTCTTTAAAAAAACATCTGCTCTGCGCAATATCTTTCATTTATTTATTTTTAATTTTCAGATATTTGATCTGTTTTTTATTGGGAGATATTTGATCTTAGTTCATCTTTTTTATTGCGTTATACAATTATTTAATCTTTTTTTAAATGGATTTTTCATCCTCATCGTATAAATTATCATAGTTTTCAGGAATTTGCATAAGTTTCCACTCTCTCCCCTTTGTCCTCTATATCTAATAATATGAATAAATAGTGAAATGTGTTGCATTTGTAGATACATTCAGATTATTTGTGTAATACCATTTCAATATAATCTCGTTTGAAGACACACATCACAAACAAATGGAGAACATTAGCCACCATTCGTAAGCTTGCAGAGTTTTTGGTCACTCACCACTGTAGATGTGGCCGGTGCATTGTAGGCGTTATCTATGGAAACGGCCCTTTTGAATGCTGTCCTTTTTTTCCACACTTTGAAAGCCTGTCAACCTTTTAGTACTGCTGGGTTCAGATGGGTGATGCTGTCCCTGGTTAGACGTCCCAGCGGGAAGGTCAGGGTTAGGCCAGTCCTTCTGTCTCTGTCTCTCTCATCATTTGCTGCCCTCCACATAGTCTTCAATACGTACATTGCCATCTCTCTCTCTGACTCATATTACATCCTTTGGCTGATGTGTTTGTTCAAACACCTCAGTTCTGTGAAACCAAGCACAGTGTTGGCCCATGTCCCTCTGGATCTCCGTTCTTTTCACAAGTTTACATAAGCTTCTCGACCTACTCTGTAGACTAGATTACCTTTTTATTTTGCACCCTCTGAAAGTCACATACGCAACAGTGAAGGACACTTGTTAAAGACACTCTATAAAGACGCAGCCGCCTAGAGTTTCCCCTCCCTTCGTGATGGGGCCCAGGCCGATCAGTGACTGGTCCCCGCTAGGAATTTGCCAAATCCTTAGCTGAAAATCCCGCGATGACGTAGTGAATTGGGGCCGATTCTTAACGCCCCTGTAGCTCCACATGTGGAAATCAGCTGCAATAGGTTATCTATCCACCAGGTGAATGAGTATCGAAGCTGAAGCGGTTGTACTACTGAAATCAGCTGTTCTTATCATATTGGACTTATCATACTTTTAATGATCAATATCATATCATGATATATCATGAAGGTCTGTGAGGGTTTGTTAAAAGCACCGCGTGTATACAGATAAAAAACAGCAAAGGAAACATTGTCAAACCTATGGACAGCTTCAGGATGGGGGAGAGGGGAAAAAACATCAAGAGTATTGAATGTAGAATATACAACAGTGATATAGAAACATGGAGTAATTGGTTTGAATATTTCACTCGGTGTTCATTTTGGAGCTGGTAAATGTGGAGTTAACTACTTCATGCAGTATACTTCTGGGTGGCTTAACCTGTAATAATATATTATAGATATTGATAAAAAATATAAACTAAGTGGATAGTAACTAAAGCCTCAAAATATACATATTTATATTATTACATCCATAAATTGAATAAATGTACTAAGTTACATCCCACCACAGGGTTTATGCTTTTAAAAGATGTAGGAATAATAACCCTTGATAATTAAACATTATTGGGGTTCAAGCAACTAATGTAAGTCTGGGAAACATACAATGCAAACCAAGGCCTGAACAAAGAAACGTGATTCTTCAGTGTGTCGCAGTTGGTTTACGTGTTTTTGTGGAGAAAGCACATGGAAGCTAGACGCGCACTGTCAGCAAACTGGGGGCTAACATAGGCTTATAATCAGCACTGTTTCCAGCAGCAGTGGGCAGCGGCTTTCAGCCCTGATAAAGTCACTGACACTACCTGACCAGCAACAAATGACAGAAAGAGAAAATTAGCAACTAGCTGGACTAGTGCTAATAGTACAACATTTAACAGCTAAAAAGCAAGATATTTTCCTCAAGAGATGATGTAGATGAAAATAATATTGGACTTTGTCATTGTGGACACAAACAAAACTCCAAATGAATACTAATGCCTCTACTGGATAAGAAAATAGGCAACTGTTCGTTAATATTTTGTCATGTGAGTGATTAGTCACGCGACTCATTATCAGTCATTAGTAACCTCAGTCATTGGTAGTGGTGTAACTGACCTGTCGATCCTTGATCTGCATGGATCCTCCCTCACGGTTTGGCACGCATTTGAACCACGGCTTAATTACAGAGTTTAACATTAATCATCACAGTGTGAAATAAAGTTTATACTGACGATAGTTATCCGCAGATATTCAGTAAAATATGCGATCAGGATATCTGCATCTATGCTTTTCTAGTCGCTGATCTCTGATAATGTTACATAGTAAACAACCAGTCCGTGTTTAAATTGACAGGATGGTCGCAGCATCGGTAATGGCTAACGAAGGAAGGAAGGTTCCGTTCAGTTACATTATGATGTGTTCAGGTTCTGTTCAGTGAAAATGAGTATTGGGCGAATGTAAATTATTACGATCTGAACCGTGAGTTTTATGATCCATTGCACCAGTAGTCGTTAGTCACTCGGTTTTGACGAGTCTTCAGTCAGTCAAGTTCATGTTGACCACGTTCTTTTCCTTAACAAAACTAAGCGGTTTGTTGCCTAAACCTAACTTCCTGTTAAGACGGAGGTTTGTTTTGAAAAGACAACTGACATGTAACTGAATGTTTTTGATATTTGGATTGTCGATCGAACAAAACAACAATTTTAAGACAACATTTTTGATCAACACATTCTCAATCAAAACCTTGTCACTTTGTCAGTGCCCCTAAGCATCAGAGATGAACGTACTCGGTACCTCTCAAGTGTTAGTTTTGAATATGTTAGGGAGTGCGGGTCAATATACGCTTGTTGCATGCATATTGTCCTTCACGCTTTCACAGGAAGTTAGGTTTAGCAACAAAACCACATAGTTTAGATTTAGGAAACAATTGGGATTGACGATAACTTCACTGACGAACGACTCATATGACTAGCAGATCACGTGACCATACTAACAACTCCTGTGACTAACATGACAAAATAAGTCAACGTTTATTTTTAGTTTCACAGGGGCCACGAACAGCAGTGTTCTGGTTGAAAGTCCTGTTTGTTTCACCCACCCAACCACCACTACTCCTCCTGACCACCCAAACCAGACACCCATGCACTACATACTACGTTGCATGGTCCTACTGTCCACTAAGGTGTTAGGAGTTAGTTGAAAGCCCGGTGCGTCTCATACAGTCACTAAAGGCGGGCCATCGTGCGTTGACAAAGCGGCAGTATTGACAAACTGGGAGTGACAAATGGTTGTTTTGATGGGCATTTTGCACAATCTTACAGGTGAATTGATTCATGGATTAATTGAGAGTATGTTTGGCAGATTATCTGATAATAACAGTAATTGGTGGTTGCACCCAGATTATTATAGCTCATCTATCCATCCATCCATCCATCTTCCATATGTGGATGTTGAACGGTCTATGTCGGCAGTCGAAACTCATCTATGTTATTAGTGCCTGCCGGCCATATTTGTGCTCCTCTTCTCCCCCCCTTTATCATCTATCATCTCTCCCTCCACTCTAGGAGGCAATAAAAGAGGCTGAGAGCGTGGGCGTCGATCGCGGCTTCACGTTGCCGCTCGGCTGGCGGACGTAAGGAGAGGAGGACAGAGGGAGACAGAAGGAGAGGTGACGAGATAGCGTACGAGACGGGGAGGAAAGAGAAAGGAAAAGAGAGATAGAGACAGAGAGAGTAGGAGGGAAAGAGAGTGTTTTGTGTCCGCAGCTGCTCAGCTGACAGAGAGGATGGAGAACAGAATGTGCTCTGTGTGTGCGTTTCCATATGTGTGTTGCAGCTTGTGTGCTCCGTGCACGCTGCGATACATGCGCATGAGCCTCTGAATGTATTTGCACGGCTGTATGTGAGGAAAAAGGAGCCAGGCAGTGAGATGAGGAGCTATTGTTTTGGTAGTGAGATGGAGGTAACATTGACCTAAATACTGAAAACATGTTTCACTCAGAGGAAATGAGGCTCTTAAGATCAATGATCTGCAGCAACAACAGCACAGCTACTCGGCTAACTAGGAGAGATTTAATGACTCAAGAGAACACTACTCGAAACTGTAATAAATTTTAGATAATACTTTTATACAGTTTAACACAATGATATGTTCTGTCACGTGACCACATTTGTCTCTAAGAGTTCATCTATAACGAGCTCAGGCTGGTCTCATCCAGCATTCGTAGCAATACCGAAGAAAATGAATGCGACGTAGTTCGTAGCTACCCCACAAAATAATTTTGCATGTTTGCAATCATGATGAGGAAGTATAAAGGCCATAAAAGCTCACTAGGGTTTTTCTAAACCCAACTGAGTAGTTTTGTTGCCTAAACCTAATTGAGTTTCCTGTGGAGAGGGAGGTTTATTTTGAAAAGACCGTATGCCTGTAATATGCGTAAAATGACTCGTGTTGCTTGCGGGCTTTCGGAGGGAAACGCACGAAAAATGAGGAGTAACGTTTTGTCAGCTATCATAAGAACCATTGTATGAGGATACGTTGATGAGCTACAAGAGAGGGAAATGTATAGTAGCATGATAGTTAAATGTATTTGACATTGCTGACCACTAAAAGTTAAATAAAAATAAGTCAGGGGAATACCCACCACAAGAGCCGGTGTCGCATTATCAGCTAATCCTGTGGACATGTCTTTCAGGCGGCCCTTTTTGGGCTCATGAAATGTATTACGAGTTAAGGATGAATGGTTTTTACAGGACAGCAACGTGTTGGTTAAAGTCACTTTCACTATCTTTCTACACAAGTATATGAACTTTGTATAGTTGCCAAAATCCCTCTCTTTTCTCTTCTTGATCCCTCACCCTGCATATATATGAACACACTTGTTTGTTAACTGATCATATTATCTGAGGAGGCCACTTGTTACCCCATAAAAAGAGAAATGTGTCAAGTTCAAGTAGTACAAAATAATGTCTCATATGCCAGGATGTTATGACCATCCTGTCTCCCCTTCCGCCAGGATACCTTTTAGCAAGGCACTTTAATCTTCATCATCACCCTCCTCTTCTAACCTCTGCTGTGGCTGTGTGTTGTGAGCAGGTGAGAATGTGTGGAGTGGTGTAAAGGTGAAGCATGTGCTGCACACTCAAGCATAAAAAAAACCTCCAGTGATAAATGAAGATCAGAAAATGGGACAAACAAAAGAGGTGAACAGGTGCTGTTTCATTGACCAGTTCTGGCATCTCGCATAGTATTCATGATGTGGTGCCGAACATGGAAGGTGCCCGGGGAACTATCACGGCTCAAAGAAACAGGCTTGGACCCGCTCACAGGCAGAACGGTTTAAAGTGCGCTTTACTTGATGAAGAAAACGTGTCATGTTTGAAACCAGGTAGGCAGTCAGAACAGGCAAGGGAGCAAGCAGAGAATCATGGAACTGTGGACCAGGCAGTAGGTCAGGCAGGCAGAAACAAAGGCTGGGAAGCTCTAGGGCGGACCCAAAGAGACAATCTGGCAAATATTGCTGGAAATGGGCCAATCGCAGTATGCAGTGTACAGTACATAATGTATACCGCGTGCATTGGTAGTATGTTGTATGAAGTTGTTAAATTAATTTATTTAGCAGTACGCTAAGCCAGTCTTAGTCTTTAAACGAGTTCTTACTGCACTGGCCCAAAAACAACAAACTCCACTATTGCAATATTATCCAAAAAAATACGACTTATTCAGCTTAGAAGTTCTTGGGGGGTTTATGATCAATATTTGCTACCTTTATAAGATACTGCATGGTTTAGCCCCCCCACCCCTTAAAGAATTTATTCTTACAGCTCATTGAGAAATTAGACAAATGAGACGAGACGAAATGCAAAACTTGTTCAAACTCGTTTTTTGCAGTTACAGCAACAAAATAGTGGTATGCTATCCCTACAAACATTCAGTGTGTATTAGTTAAAGTCAGTTTAGAACTACCAATTAAAAAAGGGTCACGTGTCAACAATTTGTGTTGTGCTATTTCAACAAACTATCCATTAACAAATTAAAGCCTCTTTTCACATCGGGTCTGTTAGCGTGACTGGCTAGCTAGTGAATTTATTGATGAAATGGCATGCATCATTTGTAAAAATACGTGCAGTTTTTGGGCATGTTTTTTGTGATTCCAGCGCTTTGCATTGTGGGATAAAGTAGGCAAGGTAGGCCGTCCTATGCATACTGGAAATTTTTTTCTGAATCAGTACGACATCGGGGTATTTTTGACATACTGCATTGTTTGCTTTTGTTCTGCATACTACATGCTACATTTTGGCCAAATCGGTATGTGTTGCTGGTGTAGCATGCGGTATGATTCAGGCCAAATCTAAGGCATCTAGAGGACAGGTAGCGAGAAAGCAATGATGGGGCCCGAGGTAATGTGGCTGAAAGGAGGGACAGAATGGGCAAGAAGTGCACAACTGAGGCATAAATTGTTACAGGAAAGTCTGACACCTCGGCACAGTCTTCTTCCTTTCGCTGACTGATTAAGATAGCAGTCCCGTGAAAAGGAGTCCACTGAGATTCACAGGAAATGATGCATGCTCGTACTTCATCGTCCTTAATTGTACCTCATTGATCAAAGCCTCCCTGTTAACTTAACGCTCACTACAGCTGTGTCAGAGCTGCATCAAGCTGCCTCTTATGCAAAATGAACATCTGCTGCTCCCGCTGCTTCACATTGAAAGCCATAAACCAACAAACAATTTGTTCACTTTTATTCTGAAGCAACAACAGGAAATGTGATGCATTTTGCAGCTACAAAACAACACATCAGTCATTTCTAATGCTTTACTGAATGAATTATTGGCTTTCTGGTTAAAACGGCACTATAAATCCTCTCAGTTTGAGGCATGTTTTGGTGCGATTCAGAGCTCTGTAGCGGTAACACGTGATTGCAGATGCAACCAGGAGCCACAGGGGTCGCCAAAGCAACCAGGAGTAAATTAGTAAATAAGTATTAAGTACTCCAGTCTCACTAAAGTGGCAAAGTGAAATTTATGGTGAGATAGGTGGTGCCAGAAGCTTGAGGACGTAGTGACAGCTGGTTCTCTCAATCATTAACCGGACTGCAAGTTGGAACACATTTATATGTAATTCTGTCGCACAACTGGTTGCAACCACCAGTGTTGTATTAAGCGTAATGCTGTGACACAGGTCCCTTTATTCTGGACTCTGCAGCTCTCTGTCACTTAAAGGTCTGTACTGTAAGGGACTCCACATGGAAAGCCCCATACAAAAAACAACTGATGGTGATTCCCTTGAAATTAATTCAATTCAGTCCAAAATGTAGCTGAAATGAATGCTACTGTAACCAAGCAACAAGAGAGACAAAGAGCGTTGATGCACTCATATACGTGTTTCACAAAGGGAGAATGGTGCTCTGAGAGGCAGTGACCTGGAGCAGCAGCACACTGCTCAGAGAATTCCCTTCAAATGATTATTTTAATAAATAACAATACATTATACAGTTTTCATTTGATGCTCTTTCAAGTAAATAAATGCTGCAGGGTGCGAACATAATGAAATCAAACGTTGAAATTTACAAAAATGGAAATGGACAGAGACCTAATAGCGTGTGTCTGCTTCAGCTCGTGTGTGCATGTTAACCATCACAGTGTGAAATAAAGTTTTACTGCCAATCGTTATCGCCAATGTTCAATAACACAATCGAGGACTATAACGAAGTAAAAGGATAACATTTAGAATTGTTGATGGTTCAGACTGACTTCAGAGTGGTTGAAATGGTTTTTGGGATGGACGGAGTCTTGTAGACCAGCCGCTATAATCAAACAACAAATCGATCTGTGTGTGCCAATATGGATCATCAATGATCTGCAATTAGTATTCTGACCAGGGATCTCTAAAAGTTATATTTGCTCCCTTTTTTTCTTTTGTGCTGATCCGATCTGTGATCCGATGAGTTTTATGATCCGTTGCACCCCCAGAGGGTAAGGGTTTGGAGTTAGGCATTTAGATGTGACTAGAGAATGCATTACATCAACGAGTGTCCTCACAAAGATGTACAAGTCTGTGTGTGTGAGACTGCGGTTCCCCGACAGAGATCCGCCCTTCTATAAAACCCACTTTATGTGCAGATTGAATAGCCCATCATTTTTTTATTTATGAGAAACATCCCTTCCCAAAGAGCTAACAGACCCCCTAGGATCCAGCAGAAGCGTGTCTGCATGTGTGTGGGTTTATCACAGATACAGTGAATCTCACCGCTTCTGAACCAAAAGTACCTTCAAAATCAACATTTCTAGATACATTTATATGAACGTTATATACTGCCTGTTCAATTACGTTAAGGTCTACGCAACAAAACAGTTTGTTTATGTTTAGTAAAAACTAAGTATGTTACTCTCCGTTTCACACAAGACATGAACAGCGGTTTCCTGGGTGAATGTCCCATGTTTCAACCATCCATCCAACCTGAGCTCTTCCCTTTTATGGACTTTGATTAAGCATATTTGTGATACGTCAAAAACAAATGTAATCTGGAAGAAAAAATGAAATGTAATTGATCATGCAATTTTGTTGTGTATGAACGTAATTTTTTGGAGCCCAGGCTGCTTACAGCCATTGTAGGAATATTGCAGAACATTTCCACGTTCCCTTTCACACTGAACAAGATTGCCCCGGTTGCTGTACTGAGCCAGAGTTCATCCATTAGCTGACGTCACATAGCAAGTAACCCCGAGTTGGATCTAATTCACAATGATGCATCACAAGCCCCCAAGTAATAAGTAACTGAACTATCCAGTAACCCTCCAATCTTTCACAACTCCATAACATATGAAGCCTGCTACTTCATGCCTCCATTACATAATACAACTTTGGACTTATCCCCTCTTGACAATATTTGCATTGCAGTAGTAGTAATTGACTGATTTGCCTTTTGCCTGGCCATTATTTTGTTTGAATTCCCCAACAATTCAAAGAAAAATCTACTTTAGGAGCCGCTGTTAAAAGAAAAGTTTATGAGAAAATAGGCTGTTTATTTACAAGACAGGAACAGACAAACGCATCAATAATAAAATGGGTGATGGTTGGTGTTATTAGAGAAAAAGAAAAAAAAACTTTGGCGTCACATCAACAGCCAGCGGACTTGCTGGCCACAGAAGAAACACATCCTCGTCTCCAGGAGGGCATTAAAATCCATCCGTGATGATGCCCACTCCGTTTATCCTCATCCTACTGGGAGCTGATGTGAAGGTGGGTGGTTCTGGTGCCAGGACTTTCTGTCAAGCCCTCTGGAGGTGGTGTTGTGGACTTAATTCAACTTTACATTCTACAACCCACCCACCTTTTAATCTGAAATCCTAGTTTATGCTCTGCAAAGTCACTTCCTGTTTGTGCGATCCTGACACTGAAGGAAAGACCCACGTACGGCTTCTCCCACAGTGGTTTGCGCTCTTGATTTGGAGACGAAAAATAAATTTGTGTTGCATCATCTTTTCTCTAACGATGCCAAATCTGATGCTCAGCCTGTTCGACAATTTTGGTAGGTTTCTAAAGCTGACAAACATAAAGCTGACATATTTCATGCAACGATTGGCCAGATGCAAAGATTTTAAAGTCTGCATGAATTGAATTGCTCTCTTAAGCTCTTTTTTTTCTTCAGACAACTACTTTGTGTGAACAACCGAGTGCAACGCCATGAATACATTTGTGTACAGACCTGAAAGTGTACAGCGTTATCCTGTCTCGCCCCTCTCACTGACAACAATTTTTCAGGTGTGGCCATTCTGTTTCAGTGTTTGAAACATTTTTGCTTTTTAATGTGTTTTGATTGAACTTTGTGCAGACTAGCTCATATGAAGTGTTTCACACCACAGTGAGCCATGTGCTCCCTAGAGACTGTTGCCCCTCTGATGCAAATTAACAGTCATTTCCCTGCAGTTGCTGTTTCCCAAATGTCAGCAGAGCAGCAGATTACACATCAAGGTTTCCTCACCCCAGATCCATTTCCATCTATTCAGCCAAAAACAAGCCCACTCCATCAATGTACAAGTCATTCTGAATGCCAAATGACACTTGTTAAACAATGCGCCCACTGGCCGGGGGAGGCCCACAAATCATTACTGCAAATAGCCTGGATCAAAGGTGCTGCTGGAGCTGAATGGGAAATAATGTGTCACTGTAAGCCATTCCTAACAGTTTAAACTTGATGAATCAAGAACACACTTTTTGTCCTTGTCTTTGTTATCCAATTGTGCTTTGGAGGACTGGGAGTATACAGATCTTTTGTTTCAACTACACTTTGCACAGATGATTTTGCTGATCGTCAAGAAGAAACCTATATAGATTATACAGACATGACAAAGATACAGTCCTCTCATGAGCTGCTGAAGCTCATGCAGACGTCGGGGTTCTCCGTAGCTCACGTGGTAGACCCAAAGCTCAGTCCTAACTGCAGCAGCCCGGTTTCCAGTCTTACCCACAGTCCTTTACTCCATATCATCCCCTCTGTCTCCACTATCAAAACACCTCACAAAATCGTATAAATACTTCTTATACAAAATTGTATTTGACTTGATTTTTCAATAAAACCAACTTTTACCTATGTTTTGTTATTGTTTTTTATTATTACAGTTTATGAATAAGCAAATACTGTTTACTACAGACACAAAATGTCTGCTACGCCACTGAATGTGAGTGGAGAATGTCAATGGAGCTGAGGTGGAGCAAGTGAACAGTTTTAAGTTCCTGGGACTCACCATCACAAACAACCTGACGTGGTCCTCGTACATCTCCATCCCAGTGACTAAAGCTCATAAACGGCTGTATTTCTTAAGGACACTTGAGAAGGCCATATCCCTGTGGCAAGTTCCTGTCAACTTTTACAGCGGAGCGATCGAAAGCATCCTGACAGGAAACATCACAATCTTGCATGAGATGTTCACGACCCAGGACAAAAGGGCTCTACTGCGGGTGATTAAAAGCATCATTGGTACCCATTTACCAAGCATCAGTGATATTGGTGAAGAGGTGCCTGCGAAGAGCCAAAGGGATATTAAAAGACAAACCCCATGTTCTTCCAGCTGTTGGGCATAATAGTGAGGTCACAGTTGTATGAAGACAAAACTATTCTCAAGACAAAACTATTCTTAAAAAAAAAATACTTAGATAGATGTGTGTGTCAGAAATAAAAATACGATGATGACAAAGGGACTGGTAAGACAGAGTCAGAATGTCCCTCAAGCGGGACAGACAAACCAGTTTTGCTTCAGTCTGCGATTAAAGACAAGAAGCCCAGCAGACTAGAGCTTGTGACTTGATTAGTTAAGAGACAACTCACTTACGCATGACGGGCACATGTATCTTATGTCGTCCCTGCACTTTCAGAAAATAAATTAAGGCCCTAATGGGAAGAGGCGTTCCCTGACTTTCCTCTGCAGGCTAATTTGTCTTTGACGGTGTCCTTCAGGAAAAAAGTTTCTGGATGTGCTTGTTCTTCATGCTCCTAGACTCTGCATTAATCTGTCGCACAGCTCCTTCTCTACTGTTGAACGGGAGAGAAACCAGGCCGGTGTTGCATAATAAGTAGTATGGGACCACTGGATTCGTTATTACGGGGATGTTTATTCGGTGGATTCAGCACCCAGGTGGAGTTCATAATCGGGAGCTGAGTTCGCTGTTTCTGAATTATCGAGCCCAGTGGTTTCCCAAAATACGGCTGTGTGACACTCATGGGGCCGGGAGAGTCTCAGGGAGTTCCCATAAAAGCCAAGATTTTCATATCTTTGCTTATTAAAATGTTATGTCGGCACAACAATCGCTTTTCTAGGTCATCCTCATTTGTCCAAAGCTCACCCATGTTGGGAGGAGTAGACGCACACTCACACGCTGACATAGAACACATGTATGTGTGATGCATAGAACTCCATAAGATCTTCTGAGTGGTGATCTTAAAATATAAACATGTCAGAAGGCTCAGGTTTTCCCTCTTTATCTTCATCCATGGCCACGTATTCAGGTAGATGGATGGTTACTAAGATGTGGGGTGACGGGCCTAAAGGAACAGCCTGGCAGGAGGGCACCGGTGAAATTACATGTGCTGCACATCCAGGCAGCAACCTCCTTTCCATCTACTTTGATCAAAAACAAATCATTGACTTATTTTTTATATATCATGCAAGAACGAACTGGATAAAAATGTATTTTTATAATAAAAAGCACAAAATTGAATCTAGGTTGGTATTGTGTCCTGATCTAGGTCTTACCGAAATCTATAAGAATATGTGTTTATGAGTTTTTTTAATTTGTTCACATAATTTCAGTTTCAACGTTTCAAGAATGAGGCCCAATGACTGAATCACACCTCAGTGACCCTATTTGCAAACCAGGACATAAAACAACAGTACACATCTTTTCTTGTCTACCTTGGAATCCTGAAGGCATTTCATAAAATAGTGCACTACATGACCATGGCCGAGTATAAGGACATCAAAACACAGCGTGTGGGTACAGAACAGCTACTACTTGGTTAGGTTTTGTGAAAATATCATGATTTGGCTTGAGAAAAGTAGATTTGTTACGTTATCTATGTAAAGGACATAAAACTAAATAAGTCAGCGAGCAGAGGAGGCCATAATGTAAAAATAAAGTTTCATTCCAAAATGTCATGTATTGCTGAGCCCACTGGTGACTGAAAATTAAATTGAGCTCAACTTTTATTAGAGAAATAGTAAGTCTCAAGAGGAAACACAACATTTAGCTTTCTTTAAAACAGCAGAAAATGTCTCTATATATGTCCACCCAAATTAACTGTCACGATCTGCTGAGCAAAAGAATCGACTGCTGTGTGCGGCGGCATGTTTGCAAAGTTACTGCACCGCGATAGAGCCTGAAAAGCCATATACCAAACCACAGAACTTTATGGGGAATTTGGGAATCTTTATAGCCTCATTGTTTTTGCGCTTGTGTAAAAAGGCTACATTTGAATATATTCTAAGATTCACAAGGCATCTTCTTCTGCAGAGGAGCGACACATTGCACAGCGGTGAAAACTTGTCGCTGAAAATATCACCTGAGCTCCTCTTATAGAGGTGTTGGGATGACGGCTTCGATAACATCCTGATGTTATGGAAAACAGAGATGCAATAGTGACGGAGCAGCTCACTCTTATGCTGCGTTCACACCAAACGTGTCGCGAATTATTCGCGCGAGTAGATTACATACAAAGTCTATGCACAGACGCGATGAGACTGGCGCGGCACGAATTTGCGTCAAACGGCAAATCGCCCCAACGCGCGAGTTGAAATTTTTCAACTTCTGCGAAATATTCGCGTTACGCCCGGCGCGATAGCCTATTAGCGTTGAGTTACTCCCCCTGTCATCAGGGACGTCCTGCCGTTGTTGAATCAGGAAATAAATACTGTAGCCGTCTGTGTTCACCCAGAGCTCTATGATACCTCATATCAATAGAGACCGGACCAAACTATGTGTATACATGTGTGTGTGTAAACCATATGGTACAAACAATGAAAAAGACTCTGCCGTATTTACGTCTACATGACGTTATTCTGAGTGTTGGTGGAGCTGCTACAATGTTAGCATAGCCTAGCACCGATCCGTCCGAGCTCCATTGAGAAGACAAATCGGCATCATTACGTAATTATTTCAGAGTCCCTATTTGTCGGAGACTAGAAGTACAAAACGGCATCATTAAGTAGTTATTTCGGAGTCCCTTGTTGTCGGTTTATTGCCGTTAAATCACAGCCAAATCAGTTTATTTTGTGTTCATACAGCTGTAGTAAACAGCGACGTGTGGCTTGCTAGACACAGTGAATGCAGATCGATAAAATCCATGGAGCTCCTCTGGACAATGTTATGAACCCAGACATGACGGCGTTTAGTTTCCCGGGATATCTGTGACTTCCACAACACGTACTAAGCAGAAATAGAGGTTATTTTTTTCATGGTTAATGGCGGACAGTTGAACGGCTTTCAGGGCGATAAGCCGCGCCCCCTCTCTGGCGCGTCCAGCGTGATTTGCGCAAATGAACACAAATGGTCCCCGGCGTTTTGACCGGTGGCGTGAACGATGCGAATACACGGCACGATGAATTCGCGACGCGTTTGGTGTGAACGCAGCATTACACTACAGCTCCACACGTCTCATTTACTAAGAGCCTCAACACGCAGCAGACATTCTGCTGCTATTTCTGGCCGACCTATGTCAGTGTTTTTGGTGTGTGTGAGTGAGTCAGTGAGAAAGGGAATGTGTGGGAATAGCACAGATTTAAATGGAACTTGTGTCTCCTTAAGAGCGAGTCGTGTCTTCTACATGACCTTTTCTATGGATGTTCGGTACGTGTTTTGCTGTGACTTTGGGTAGCTTTTAGAATCCTTTATAACCACAAGAAACTGTTGAGGGACCTTTTTATATTTGATACTCAGAACATGCAGTAGATATATAATACCTCGTCAAGTTCCCGTAAGGTATGTTTTCCTCGTTTTTCACATTCATGTCATTTTTGACAGCCTCAAACCCTGAACCCTTACGGACTTACTGACATCACCTGCTAAGTGGTTGAGTGTGAGAGACTGAGGGCTTGAAATGGTGTAAGTAGGAATGGGACAGTACTTTGCTGCAACATATCACGCTGCTATGACAACGACAAAAAATATGATGTACAATTGTGGCTATTTATTTTATACTTTTTATTCCCTGATTTAAACATCTTCCAGGCTCTTTCCTCAAAGGATGAGAGGTGATTTCATATAATCTATTTACTCGATTTTGTCAAAACAGATTCAATGACAAAATCGATTTTGTTCCATCTTTAACCCTTAATTTTTTCTGAGTAAATGTAATACACCAGGCTGACACATGTGTGCAGTCGTCTTTGTTTACCTTTTTTCGTACCTCACAATGCAATGATTTGTGGGTAATTCCCTTGGGCAAAGTCTGTATCTAATGCTGACTCACGGAAAGGGTTCATAAAGTCTCAAAAAAAGGGCTCAAAATGTCTGCGAGAGAGTCCTCAAACACTCGATGATCTGACAGTGGGACAGAACTAAACCCGTAAGGGTGGAGATTGGGATTGGGCCATTACCTTTCTCCGCCCTGATCAGCTTCACTGTTCCCAATAACTCCTCCCCCTCGTCCTTCCTAGAGTATTTAGTCTGTGTGCTCCTCTTTGTCTGTGCCAGTTCATCTTAGTCTTGGTCCAGCAAGTTCTCCCTGTGATCTTGGTTACCTGGTTTTTTAAACTCACCCCTGTTTTTAGATGTGTTTGCCTGTACTGATCTGTGTACCGAACCTCTGACAGTAAAGAATGTGTTTTGTTTTTTTTAACTGTCCTGGTCTAGAGTCATGCTTCTGAGTCCTTGCCTCAGTGTTGGCTTCGGCCTTAACAGGATATTCAGTAAAGTATTCCTTTTAAATAATATACAGTATGTTAGTAATAAGTGCCTATGCATGTTTGTTTTACCCTTCATCATTTGTCTGAATGTTTTATGTCCGTGTAAAAGCTTCTT
The DNA here is from genome assembly GCF_004355925.1 of Anarrhichthys ocellatus. Taxonomy (NCBI): domain Eukaryota; kingdom Metazoa; phylum Chordata; class Actinopteri; order Perciformes; family Anarhichadidae; genus Anarrhichthys; species Anarrhichthys ocellatus. Next base: position 89,720 of record NW_022280094.1, read on the forward strand.
TCCTTGTGTGCAAAAGTCCCATGCTTGCGTCACCAGATTGTGTATGTGTGTGTGTTGTGTGTGTGTGTTCTCAGGAGATGATGTGAGTAGAACTGGCAGCAGTCGTATGCTTCCTGTTAGGATCAGACTTCTGCAGCCCACCTGCTGCAAACGGAACAAAGGGGAAATCATATTGATGCTTCCCACTGTGGCCCTTATTAAGATGAACAAATCAGCCGTTATGTGTGTTTTTGTTATGCGTGAGCATGTATAAGTGCATATGTCAAAGCATTGTCTCCACTTGTTTATAATGAATATGGAACGGTGCAAGTGTGCAACTGGACTTTTGTGTTTCCATAAAACTCAGGGCTCATTATCGGGAGAATGTATTTTTGAATCATAATAATGCCGAACATTATTTATATTATGTAAGATGTTCTATTCTTCATATTCTATCATTTATATACATATTTGTTGTATTTTTGTGTTTATCACTGGAGCCTGTATGACTGGATACACACGTCAACATTGAAAAAAGGAAGCGTGGGGATTGGATAAAGTGCATCGGACCTTGAGACAATCACAGCACGCGGCATCTTCCGACCACCCGGCCAGACCAGTCGGACCAAACCCCAGCGAAACCTGACCCTGCTAGGACCTGGGGCTATTCCACCAGCCAGCCTGAACTAGGTGGATGAAATAAGACTTCAGGCTAACCCAGCATCAGGAGGTTATGACTGTTGAGCCCACATCTTTACAGAGACCTGGATCCATTGTGTTATCCTGGATCAAGCTGCACTTGACAGGCGGACCTCAGGACAAGACTCCGTTGGGACAAAAGGAGGTGGACTCTGTTTACAACGTTGATGCTTGGTGCACAAACATTGTCAAAGATGATAGACAATTTTTTCCTGTGTTGATTTTTTATTTTTTTTTTGTGAAGAGGCCTGTTATATTATCTGCCCAGAGAGTTCACCAGGGATTCTTTGCCTATATTTATGTTTTTCTTGGGCAGCATAAATGGACTACTGCATTGTTGTGCAACCCTTGTGCTGCAGTATGAAAATAAATGTTCCTTGGACCTTGTTCCTTGAACTATGATATAACATGATACATCATCTATCTATAGTATTCACTTCATAATTATTTATGCGTTGCTCTCATCTCGAACAGATACTACCAACTGGAACAAGGCTGTTTCTTGGAACAGGAAATAGACCAACCTTTGGATGGGTACATCAAATCTGGGTGCTTTGTTTAGAAAATATGTAATACCTAAATTGAGGATACCTTAATGTTAAAATAAAGCTTGTCAGTGCTCCTCATGTCGAGATCAGACTGCATGATATATTTGCTTTGGTGATGATAACTCTGTGCGATTCCTTTGTTGAAGTTTTAAATTCTCTGATCAATCATAAGTTACGATCTTTTGCCATGTTTTCAGCTGTGCATGAAGAGCGATCTGCACTCCTTTTGGTCAATGTCATGTTGTAGAGGTAGAGACCGAATAAGACATGCATAGTATCCCGGTTATGTATTCAGCAGGTAAACATCATATCCAGATTTCAGAAACCTAGATGCACCTTTTTATCCCGGGTTTTAAAAAAGCTAGATATGCAACGTAGAGTATTTCAACGGGAACCAGGTACTGTGGCATGTAAACAACTTATCCAGTTTTCTAAACATTTGTACAGAACATAGTGGCTGAGATGATGAGGGAACTAGATGCTGTGAGAATCATGTATATGGGAATATGAATAACTATCGTGTTCCATGTAAACAACATATCCCAAATATCAAAGCCAAAATACTAATACACATGTAGTCATTATTCTTACTCTATGAAACTAACTGGGATGAAACCAGCAACCGTTGTGCCACGCGACCATTTTCTGCTGTAGTCTACGCGTGTCACCTGGGGCCTTTATCAGGCTAATGTCTGGAAACCAAGCAGTTTTGGAGAGCAGCTGTAAATAAAAAATGTAAACAAAGGTAGTGTGGACACAAAAAACAAACAGATGTAGGGAAAAATGCAACACTCATATTTTAAGAGCTGTCTTTAGACAGATTTGTGCAAACACGCCCATACAATTTTGCAGCTGATTATAATTCACCCCTTTTTTTTGGACAGAGAGGGAAGAAATAATTTTTTTATATAGTAACCTTGTTTTACATTAATTTCTTTCTTTCCATCAGAAAGCTAACAGCTAACTCTGTTTGCTGTAAACAAGCGCGCTGACGTGGTTGATTCACGGTATCTTTTTCAGGGTATGGCAAAATAAACGTGTTGAATATAGTAATAGTATCCATTGTGGTTACTGTATTAAAAATAAATTATGAGCGCTGGTATACTGTGATTTTATTCCAAAAGTCAGAAATAAAGGAAGGGAAGTACATGATAAAGCCTTGGAGGACCAGGTTAAAATTACTGCCCGTCAGGGACGCTCTAAGACGTAAAGCAAACGCACCTGCAACAAGGTCAGAATCATTGCACTGGTCAACACTAAACGAAACCATTCTATTAGTGTGGGAATTTTGACAGGGTTGGTGCACAAATAAATAACAAGAGCTGAGGAGAAATGCGAGAGCAGATGTTTCACGAGCACACAGAAGCAACCTGTGAGGAGAAGGGCTGAAGCTCGAGTGCAGCAAATCTGTACAAGCAATAAGATATCTGAGTGCAAGCATACAGTTGGAGCCAAAACAGAGCAAATCCAAGTGCAAGCAGGGGCTATTTTAATGTGAAAGCAGGGTTTTGAGGGAGAAGCATTACAAAATCTGAAGTGAAAGAAAAGAAGTAATTCACTCAAATTGAAAGATCACGCTCTTAAAGATAGAAAAAAGACTGATACGCTTTATTCTTTAATTTTTCATGACACGACTGTCATTGCATTCCAAAAAAAATGACTTTGAGCAAAGCATGGCGATGCCTTCGCCAGGGTACAATACAAAGGAAGGTCTGGGCGTGACAGGCCTTATATATGTGCTTCAGTTACCACCAACTCTCTGGAGACGCTAATAATTTCACTGTCACTGCGTGTGGCTATCAGCGCTGGCCTTTGTTCATTGGACTGGCTCTGTGATGAGGCTCATTTGCATAGAAAGGGGCCAATTTGATGCCAAATGTCTGCATATAACCTCATTTAAATACGCGCAAATAGCACAGGAGCACCGAGACGCTATTTGCTTGGCCGTGCAGTTAGGGGGGCATGTCCCCCTTAGCGGGTGCTTTGACGAATATACGGTTTTCTTTTTCCGTCTTATTTGTGCAGGTTTAGCAACTGCAAAGCTGCACAGCCCTTTTGTGAATTCGCATCAGTCTATTATCCATGTTGCAGTCACAGCAACTGACACGTCTGATCAGTGAGCTGCCTTAACAAATACTCTCATCTGAATAATCAGTCTGCATGGCCCACTGGGTGACACTGGATCAGCACTAATAGCCTGTCCTGTAGGCTCAACACACACACACACACACGCGCACACACACACACACACACAGTTTTGTTTTTGTGCCCTGCTCACTCTATCAGTTTTAATTTCAAATGTGCTTTTTCAGCTTGAAAACATTAAAAGTACACAGCGTGACATTGAGAACAGCAAGCGGGTGGAAAATAAATGAATCTGATACGACACAATTTCACAAATCCATCAGACAAAATGTTTTCCAGTACTAAAGCTTAGTTTATACTCGGCGTAGTACTCATAGCCGGCACATGGTGCTAGTGGTTGCGGCGCATGGTCGTGCACAATCACGTGAACTGTCACAAATAGTTCACTGATAAAAGCACTGTTTACATGTCTGGGAATTATACTGTAGCGTTGTTGCTGGTAGCAGATTTAATAAATAATAATTAATTAATATCAAGAAATGTAACAATTATAACTAATTCAATTATGACTTATAAACCCATACATTAGTATAGAAGAATGATGGCACTCAGCCTACTTCATAAGTATTCATTTTGGATGCCACCCAATTTAGGACAAATAGAGAAAACTGCAAGATTTGATATTAATCAATTCAATCTTAATCTCAGGTTTGCTACGGAGTTGGTGTACAGTTACCTATTATTTCATATCCACACAAATCAAATGATCAAGTTCTTTATAAATTAAATATTTATTGGACTAACTACAAAACTAAACTACTGAAGACAAAATAAATGAAATGATAAAATAAACAAAGTGAAAGGACTGATTAATGAATAGGATGAAGAGTACAACGACTAACAATGAACCACAACTAAATGAAGAAGAATCAGTGACTCGTATCATTGATTGATGTCTATCAATTAAATCCATCGTTTGAAGTTTATACCTTAAATTTGGCTCAAAACATTTATGCAAAGTTCAGCAGCAGAGAGTTTGAGAAGCACCAGGGAAGATTGTGAAGCACCTTTATATACATTTTGATTTAAATTAGATCATTAGTCCTAAAATATTTCCATCTGAGATTATCTTGTTATGTGACTTAAATTTGGCCGAGGAGCATCAACTTATTTACATGTGGGAATGGTGTTGTTTAGAATATTGCTCTGGCCCTTGCTTTGAAGGGAAAGCTGAAGCACGAGCGGAGAGAGAGAGCACAGACCCGCCGATCTATGTAGGTTCATGAGATTTTCTGTGCGTGGAAACATATTGCTGATGTTGATCAGCCCTATTAGGATACACGCAGGATGTGACGGTTGGTCTTTCTGATATTTGTCCACCCCCCTCCTCCCCTGTGATTGAACATCTTGGTAACAATTGACATTGACAATGTAGCGTTTTACCCTCAGCGACCTGAAAAAAATGCCAAACAGCGGGGCTAGACTGAACTCTATCAGTGATTTGAGCTGTCTTTAGAATGCGCCCTGAGGGCAATTCATTGGATCCCGTTGGGCGAAAAAATAACTAAAATTAAGACCATAACACCACGTTTACTGAATATTTACTGTAACTTCTCAAATATTGGAATGAGTCTCTTTTTTAAATTTATTTTATATAGCCTTTTTATAATCAGGTTAGTCCCATATTCTATATCTGGCCAAGAATAGCAGCAACGCAGAGTTTCAACAATCATCATAAACAACATAAAACTACATAGAATTGAGTGACATTAAACTTATCACATAAAATATTTGCACACAGACATCCTTGGTCCAATAGATTTTACCATTTTAAACTAATTGAGGGTTATTATATTTTGAAGGTTAAGATCAGTCGGTAGATGTTTCCATGCCGTAGGTGCAGATATTCTTAAAGCTCTTTACCTGAACAGTTCTGATTTTGGGAACCACAAAAGGCAAAAAGTCCTGTGAATGGAGATTTTAATCGCCATAATTCAAATAAAATAAAAACAAAATAAAAAACTCCTTCTTGTTACCTTCGATGACAAATGCCCCCTACTAAAACTTCTGTAAAATACTATATATTAATATTGTTTTCCACTTCACAAAGTTATTTTCTTAACATCAGTCCTAATCGTAGCTACCAAATATTCATTCATATCCACTATGTTTTTACCTGAAAAACTCAAATGTATTAGTGTCCATGTTAAATCTGGGTGGATTTTCTTTGGGGGACCATCATAGTCTGGGATATATCAGTAATTTACAATATTTATTTCGATGAACTGTTATTTTGTGTATAAATAATTTCAGTTGGATACATTTACTATATTGGCCTGCAATGCTCCGTAAGACACAGACAATGCCCCGAATGGAAACCAGGAAAATAAGGCAAATACGTACTATTACAAAGAAAATGTCTCAATCTGGTGGAAAATAGAGTGGAAACCAGGAAATAACAGATATTTGCCACAAAGGCAATCTAGTGGAAAATTGTAATAACAAACATTTTGAAACCGGGGATCTAGATTGACAGGCTGATAGAATGCATGAGTTTATGCTGTCATGGTTCTGGGATCAAGAATTGTGGTTTTATGGTGTCAATAGGGATGTTTTTGTCCTTAAGGAGCTGAGTGTCTGTATTTGGACAACACACTTTATTATAGACTTATTATAGGAACTGAGAACAAACTTCCAAACTTCCAAAATTTTAAAAATAAAAAAAACTCAGTACTTTGCCAAAATGTATGCCATATGCATTAACACAGACAGAAGTGTGAATAAATGGAAACGCCAAGAATGTCCTACATTTTGCACAAGACTTAAAAGAGAAGATATGTAGGTGAGAATTTTACTAAGAATAGCTTTGTAGATAAAAACATACCAGTGACTGAGGCAACATGTATATAAAGCAGGCCAAATCCCTTTTGCGTATGAAATACAATGGGGAGTAAGAGATCCACAGTTTGGAATAAATGTCAAAGCCCCATTGAAATAGTCTCCCCATAGGCGACTATTTCTAGAACAAACCAATTCAACTGGGAATTCTGGCCTGCCATGTCTTCATAACACAGCGGAAGATAACACCACATTAACATTAACAACATAACCCCCGTTGACGCTGTGGAGTCCTTCCGCTTCCTGCGCTCCACCATAACCCAGGACCTCAAGTGGGAGTTTAACATCAGCTCCATCACCAAGAAGGCTCAGCATAGGATGTACTTCCTGAGGCAGCTGAAGAAGTTCAACCTGCCAAAGAAAATGATGGTGAACTTATTCACTGCCATCATTGAGTCCATCCTCTGCTCCTCCATCACGGTCTGGTACGCTGCAACCACTGCCAAGGACAAGGTCAGACTGCAGCGCATCATTCGGTCTGCCGAGGGTGATTGGCTGCAATCTGCCGTGCCTCCAGGACTTGTTCGCTTCAAGGACCCTGAAGCCAGCAAAAAAGATTGTAGCCGACCCCTCTCACCCTGGACATAAACTGTTCGTGCCCCTTCCATCTGGCAGGAGGCTGCGCTCCATCAGGACCAAGACCTCACGCCACACGAACAGTTTCTTCCCATTGTCATTCGGGCTCATTAACAAAGCCCGGGACCCCCACTGACTCTGTCATCCCCAGGACAATTTCTTACCCGTCTCTCCCCTGCTTCTTCATTTGTCCAGCCTGAGAAACACCACCAGCAAACAGAGACTGTTAGTAACCGCGGGGACAAGTACGAACTAGCTGACCACACATCATTTAATCAGCCTTGTCTGATAAGCAGTCCTAACTCTACTACAGCATTTCAATTATGCAAAAGAAAAAGCCAATCTGCCGATTCTATTGAACGGGGTGAAATTGCTGCAGCAGATGTATCCTGCTTTACAGGACGGTAGAAGCAGGGCCAGCTGCAGACAGTGATAGCACCTCTGGGGGTGCAAGTTGCGGAAGAGTTGAGGTTAATTAATAGCACCGTGAAAAAGACGATAGTAAAGTCAAAGATGATGAATGATTTACATGAGGCTCAAGAGTGTGATCGCCCTGATGTAAAGTCATCCCC
>NW_022280094.1:97176-99182 GCF_004355925.1 Anarrhichthys ocellatus
GGGGTGGACCCCCCGGGTTGAAACCCCCCCCCCCCCATCCTCCCCCCCCCTACGTGTGGCCCCCCCCCCCCCCCCCCACACACATACACACACTGTACAGATGTCCCCCACACAGTGGTCCTCTCTACAGACCTACAGACCTGCCTCACCAATACCTCCTTTAGCCTCCTTTGAGCCACTACCAGAATCTGAGAATCTTTTGAAGATGATGATGATGCATGAATACAGTTAAAATTGTGTTTTGACTGTGCTTAACATAATTTAGATTATTAGCCAGTCTTTATTCTGATGTCTTGTGATGTTTCATGTGCTCAACTTTTACTTCCTGTGGCAGTTTCAAGATACTACTAGCACATAGATTTGTTTTTTGGGACGATAAACACATGAATGTGGAGATGCCATTTATTATACTACATCACCAAAAACAAAAAGAGGCTTCAACGTCACACCCCCCGAGAGCGTATGCAGCAGGGATATAAAGTAGGCCCCTGTCAAGTGCTTGCTTAAAATCTGACTCTGCGAACATTACGGCATCTGATGCTCTGTGCTTCCAGGCTGATATATCGGAACATATCGGAACTGGTGCTTGGCGTTAACAACAGCTATCCAGCACAAAGAATCTTCACTGTGAGCTGGTGGCTGTGTGTCGATGTGTTCCCCATCGATGGCGCTGAGGCTGTGGGGAAATTGCCACTTCTGATTGAAGTCCTGTTCAATTTCCAGCCATTCCTTTTCTGTATTGGGAGTCTGAAACAGCAGCATCAAAATGAATTCATGCAATTCCACCGGGGTAGCTGCACACAAAACATCCTAAAACATTAGATAGTTCTACTTTTTAATACAATATAAAATGGCATTCAATTAAGAATGTGCAATGAAATAGAGAATACCTATTTAATCAGTGCCACAGTTAGTATCTAGGCATAATATTGAGAAAACGCTATAAGAAAATCTAATTCTTTAAGATCTGAAACAGGCTAGTCATGTTTTTCTTACATCAAGGCTTGGTTACCGTAATTCCCTTTATTCTGGGCTCAAGGAGAGAGTTTGTCAAAAGCGAGGCAGCAGCATTGTAGGAATATAGCTGCTGACAGGAGAACATTTAGGAGAAAAGACAATATTACACTGATCCTTGCTGCCCTTTATGAGTTTATTATGTATTTTAAGGTATACCAAATGGCTTTACAGGCCCTTAAGGTCATTCCCATATCTCATCTTCTTCCTACAAGTTTTCTGACCTTTGTTGTTTTTGGGCTCAACAGTGGCCTGAGGCTCTTAGATCTCAGATCTAAGTTATGTCAAAAATCTTTGTTCTATTGCTTCTTATTTGAACTGGTTTTATTACCTTGTATTCTTTTTTGGAATCTTTTTTTACATCTTATCTTTCCATTGATTGTCTTTTGGTAGTGAAACCACAGACCCAGGGATCTTTGACATTGGTGGCACTAACATATGGACAACTTGTTTAATCTCACTTCAATACATTTTTTGTAGAGAACGAATGCTCTTATTAAAGGAATACTTAACAGTAATTATATGTTACACTACCATCCCTCATTAATCTCCCCACATAGGCAAAGACTAAAATGAATGCAACAGAACATCAGAATTTCCACCCGGTGTGACTCATCTCTTTCCATGTTTCACTAGATGAGATCTGCGTCAAGGAGGAATTTTAAACAGTACTAGTTACTAAACTACATTAAATCAGTGACAGTGGCATCAGGGATTATCTAGAGGACCCCATTACATTTAGAGTGTAAACGATGAGTGGAAAGTGAACACATTTTCTCGATTGCTTTTTATGGCATTTTATATTGTTGTTGTTCAAAGATAGCAGTCCTGTCGCACAATAATCTGCAAAACTTCACACAGTTTTAGGCCATGAAGATGCATTTTTAGAAGCTTAGCCCGAAGTTTAGCAACATCAGGGTTTTTTAAAGTCTGACACCCCGACACCACCCACCCCCCTTATGGAGTAAGTTGGGCTACAACATGATCCCTGT
>NW_022280094.1:114182-133813 GCF_004355925.1 Anarrhichthys ocellatus
CTCTGAGAAGGGCTCAGGGAGCTCTTCTCCATGTTCACCCTGAGGCCCGACCGGGCCGCGTGAGAGAGAAGGCGAGCAGTGTCCTGTGCCACCTGAAGCTGGGATGGCGCACAGATCAGCCAATCGTCCAAGTACGGCAGTATTTTCATGCCCTGTGATTGCAGGGGGGAAAGGGCAGCAGCAACGCACCTTGTGAACACCCGTGGGGAGAGGGAGTCCAAATGGGAGCACCCTGAACTGGAAGTGACCGCCTTGAAAGGCGAAGCGAAGAAACCGCCTGTGGTGAGGCACAATGGGAACATGGAAATAGGCATCCTTCAGGTCGACAGGCGTGAACCAGTCTCCCCTGGAAACTGCCCGAAGGACGTCTGCTGTGGTCAGCATGTGAAATGGTAACACCTTCAGGAACTTGTTTAGTCCCCTCAGGTCTAGGATTGGGCGCAGTCCGCTGCCTCTCTTTTTTACAAGAAAGTAAGTTGAGTAGAACCCCCCGGGTTGTGACAGGAGGTCCACCCTCTAGATTGCACCCTTGACCAGGAGCGCGGCTAACTCCTGGTTCAGGGCTAGGGATTTTGCCGGATTGGTGATACTGGTCATTTTGACCCGGCTGGAGGCTGGTGGCCGGCGTCGGAACTGAAGCTTGTACCCCTGGGTTAGGGTGGACACCACCCAGGGGTCTGAAGCATGAGCTGCCCAGTAGCTGATGTGCTGCTGGGAGAAATAACCAACGGCCGGCCAGGAGACATCATCTCCTGTACCCCCTGCCTCTTGAGGCTCTGGGGGGGCGACTGGTAGTCCCCAAGTTCGGAGGTTGTCTAGGGGGGACGTAGGTAGGGTCTCGTGGGTAGCGGTCCGGCCTCCCAGCGGTACGCTGAGGCCTGTGGCGGCTACTGGTGTGAGCTGGGGGCTGAAGATGGCCCCGGGGGGATGGAGTAGGACCCCTAGGTCTGCGGGGTGCGGGCATGCCCCTGCGAAGACCAGAGAACTGCTGCCTGGTCTGGCTAGCTTCAACAGTCCGCTGAAGCGCCTGTATAGCAGCTGACCCAAACAGCTCACCAGGTTCCACTGGGATAGTACGGAGGGTCCTCCTACATGTCTCAGACAGGGGTGACTGCGCCAGCCAAACCTGGCGGCGAGTCTGGACCAGGGTGGACATCAGCCGTCCAAGTTCCCTCGACATGAGCGCAAACGCCTGCAGTGAGGCATCACTGAGGCTGGTGGCGGAAGCGTCGGAAGTAGCCTGCTGCAGAGAAGCTGAGAGGGCAAGCATGAGGTGGGAGAGGGAGTTGCCAATACGACCCATACGCGCTGCTGTATCATAAGCCCTGGATAACATGTCATCTGTGACCCGACATTGGGGTCGAGGGCACCTGGCATCGGTCCTCAGGATCTCCTCAGGGGAAACTATGAGGGACGCAATAGTCGGCTCAACAGCTGGCATACGGGCGAGGCCAAATTTTGCTGCGTCCTGCATGGCCGCCAGGGTTTGGCCATCTGATGTAAGACGGGACAGAGTCTCTCCAGCATGCATGTGGTGGGGGCGAGAACATGCCTGAAGAAGGCACTCGCAGGCTGGGGTTCCGGCTGCTGCATATCTAACTGCAGGCGTGCCAGTGCCATGCGAATGACAGACCCCATGGAGCTATCGACTGCCCCTTCCGAAGAGCTCTGAGCTGAGGAACGGGAGGCAGGTCCAGAAGCATGGGAGGGCCGCTCTTCACTGTACTCAGTAAAGAGATTGGCTGACACTGCCAGTGATATAACGTCCTCTTCTGAGCCAAGCTCAGCCGCGGGTGGATCTGGTGCTTCAGCCCCCCCTACACTAGGTTGGAGGGCCAGTAGAAGCAACTTCATTTGAGCTAGCTCGGAGGTCAGCAGATCCACTCTAGAAGACAGCCCGCTGGGTTTAGGCCTCTTGGAGGGAGCCCCTGTGGTTTCTGTGGCCCTGCGCTTGGAACGGGTAGGTTGGGCTGGATTCAACTACCCTGAAAGGGGGAGGTCAACCATACCCGTCAGGTGTTCGCCATCGGCGAACCTAGCAGCCCTTACTGCTTGAGGCATGATGCCACAGTTCATGCATGGGTTCTCAGAAAGGCCTTCCCTCAGATGCTCAAGGCCAAGGCAAGAGGGTCATCAGGCTGTAGAGGAGCCATACAGGTCCTACAGTCGGGAAAGTCAAACATGGCCGACTCTCTAGGTCAGTCTGAGCGGGACGCTCTGCTGAATGTTTGTGAGAACAGGCAGGGGTCAGTGAGAGGGGAGCGAGGACACTCTCTTCACTAGAATAGTTGCTGCAGATATTGGTGTCCCACCAGTTAGCTTGAGCGAGAGCACTCTGCCACTGTGGAAACAGGTCAGAAAAACAGTCCTTATAGTGAGAGGGGAGCGAGGACATTCTCTTCTTTGACGGTTCCCTATCTGGGTTACTTATGTATGTTCCTTTAAGACAGCAGGTACCAGAGGTGGTGATCGCCTAAGTGGAGGCACCTGGGCCCGGTGCGCTTCCTCTATAAGGCTCCGCCTTCCTGGCAACCTGGGGGCGGCTCTCCTATCACTCCGTGGAGGAAGGAGAACGGCTTGTTCCAGCCACCTTTTTAGTTGGACCCATGGTTTATGGTTAATAAACTCTGTGCTTTTTGGCAAACTGTCTGCGTCTCCATGATTGGGTCATGGCTGTCGGAGCCAGGTCGTGACACTTCACTAAGATAGCTGCTGCAGATATTGGTGTCCCACCAGTTAGCTTGAGCGAGAGCACTCTGCCACCGTGGAAACAGGTCAGGAAAACAGTCCTTACAGTGAGAGGGGAGTGAGGACACTCTTCACTTGGACAGTTGCTGTAACTCTTGGTGTCCTACCAGTTAGCCTGAGCGAGGGCACTCTGCTAACTGTGATATCCGCTAACTGATATGGCCGTAATGTTTACAACAATCAATGGAGTATTAGCTTAGTCTAGTTAGCCGGAGTGAGAACGCTCTGCTAACTGTGATAGCCGTGTAAGGAATCAATGGGCACAATGTCAACATCGATCTACTCTAACTAGCATCTCCCAAGTTAGCTTGAGCGGGATTGCTCTGCTCACTGTGAAGGGCGGCCCGACAGTGTAACTCAACGCTCACGTTAGCACGGCACTTGATTAGCTAGAGCGGAAGTGCTCTGCAACCCGAGGAAAAAAATGAACAATGGTTATAGACAATGTTAGTCGATCTCACCGATTGCTGTTTTCGCGATTTGGGTGGCCCCTATCAGACTGAGTCCGGGGCTCGATGGTCCGCACGGCGAAAAACGCCGTTTCCTCCTAAGAGGGACAGCTTGTCGCAGCCTTTGGAGGGCGAAGATCCGCAACTCCGACCAGTGGTCACAAGGCTACCCTGACAAACTCTAATATATCTTGATCGTAGACAAAATATATATTTTTTTCTACTACCATGGTAGTTAACCTGCGTAGCGAGAAGATGAAAAAGGACTGAACTCAGGAGGACACCGTAACTTATAGACGAGGGGGGTCATCCGAGGTCACAAGTGACTTTGTTGATATAAATATTCGACCTGCGCATGCGCGAGACGGAAGATATCCAGTGTTAAGCACTGCCTCTGGCGGTCAGCAAGGATGAAATAGAACTATCATTATGCATTGTCCAAAAAAATTGCAACAAAAATAAGTGGCAAAACTGGCTTTTGATATGTGGATGCATACTTAATGCTCCTTTTATCAGAATTATTTTAAATTCAAAAGATGTGATGTAAGAGAGTTAAGCACGTCTCATCAAGCTGTACTGTCTGATCCTCATTATGTGATTGCATAAAACCACTGCTCTGTTACGGACGGTTTGTTCTGGACCCAAACGCAGACACCGGGACAGCAGAGTTGGTGAAAAAAGGGTTTTTATTTTGCTTGTCTGTGGAGCCAGGCGAACATGCAGGTGGAGCATGCAGGTGGGGCATGCAGGTGAAGCAGCGAGGCAGTGTGTGCGGTGGCGGTGTCTGGGCGGCGACGTGGCACGGGAATCGCTGAGGCAGAGGGAAAACACAAGTTAGTTGAAAACGTCAAAAAGGCTAACTTGCTCTAAGACGAATTTTTAAACTCAACGGGCCGAGGTTGTAGCTACCACTGAGCTGAAGGAACAATCTGGCGATGAGACTGCAGGAAGCCGGGGTATTTAAGCTGAAGGTGATGGTGTAATTGTTGTCAGGTGAGGAGATGAGCCCAGGTGCCGGATGATTGCAGTCGCACTCAAGCCACACACACAGAGGGGAGACAAGCTGAGGTCGCAGTGGAGCCGTGACATGCTTATTACAACATGCCTCCTCTGACACTCACGGAACAGAGACGAGAGGGGAGTTGTATCCCGTCTTGTAAACACAGTGTATGTTTAGCAATTATTTTACCTTTTCAAATGCCTGCAGAGTTACTGCCTTCTGTGATTTCCCCAAGGTGCCGAAGGACAGAGTCCAGCAAATAACGTCTGTGCACCTGAGTCGATGTTAACGTTGTGTTACTTAATAAAGCCTTTCCCAACAGACTCCAGTCTGTTGATGAAGGGAACAAGGGACAAAAGTAAGTGCAGGGAGATAGGAAACAAGTGCAAATTATATAAAATCAAATGACATATCTGTGGCAGCAGACACATAAAAATAATAATAATAATTGTCAGTTTATTTAATGAGATCCCATCCCCCTCTGGCTCATGTGCCTTCATCTGTTCTCTAAAGTATGGTGGTACAGGAAAGATGACAAAATAGAGCTCAAGCATGACATGTGACATCAGCAAGATCAAATATCTGAAAAGGGATGGTTGACTGCGTGTGCAATGAAAGGTGCAAATCTGTAGTGTATCCACTTCTTGGTAAAACAAATAACATCTGTGACTTTGCATCACAGATTCTGAAAATGGACACACTCAGTATTACGGGTCTGCAACGCACTGCATTGTTTTGTTAGCTGTAACAAATAAGGTTTTTTTTTAAAGTGCAGACAAGTACAAAGACACATATAGGAGAATTCATGCAAAGTAAGACAGGGACAGTCGCAAAGCGGACATAAGAACACTGAGGAAAATAACATGGTAATTTAACCTTTTATTGAAAATGTGTTTAAATGGTTGCAAATTCAAATTGCTGGCAGTATTCACAGTTGATTAATTCTATTTTTGTGCCGTTTATTCGTCACATCCCCCATCATGCCTTAATAGTGCAAAAAAAAAAATTCTATAAAATATATATTTTAACATTACGGTACACGACAGGCCATTTCAAAGTGAGATACTGAAGTTCGGCATATGAAAATTGGTGTAATGACAATTTTTCAACATTGTTTATCAGCGTCATTGACTAAATACACTAAAGTACCATGCACCAAGCACCATGAGAGCCGTGTTCATGTGGACAGAATATCTCCACTATTGGCTGCACTCTACAGAACATGCTGTTCATTGCTCTCTTCATTGCAACCGGGAGATTCCATCTGAATGCAGGTTGAAGAGTTCGCCGACTGAATCGACACACGGCAACGGTGTTACAGAGGGAGGAATGAAGGACATGAAATGAAGGAATCCATTAATGATTGAAAGACAGATGAACTAGGAAGAAAGTGTTGAAGGTGCGTAAACAGGAATAAAATGTTTTTATACGCCAAGTGAGCTGGTTAGGCCCATCACACAGAGAACCGGATTCACTTATACATTATTCTGAAAATGGATTCTTAACAGCAGAGTCTGAGCCGAGCTACACAGGCACTCAATAGAGTGGATGGACTTTTCTGGGAGAGTTTCCCAGAAATGTTGTTAGCAATATTGCTGTGAAATTGTACTTAAAAATTACAATTGATGTACTAGTATTTATTCATGATTAGATATTTCCATTTGTAAGATGCAGGCAGCAAATCCAGATTGCGGTCATACCGCTCAGTTCGACCTTTTCTGGTATAGATTATTTCATCTCTCACATGTACGGGGGAATTTCTGTGTCGACCCAGTTTCCACTAAAAATACCAACAACTCTCTCTCTGCTGCCTGATGTCGTTGACTCTCCCTCCTGTTGGCGTCTCTCCACCACGTAGACGGGCAAAGTGAGTTTCAAGGTCAGGAAACTGCCGCCGCACTGAAAAAAGGGTCCTGTGTTTTAAGGGCCAGTTTTGTCATTCTTTAAAATATGTGAGTGAATGCAGCAGTTTTATCTCCAGTATGCACGTGTGTGTGTGTGTGTGAGAGAGAGAGAGAGAACTCAGATTTTCTCTTCATCTTCCAGAGAAAGAGTATGTGTGTGTGCGTATGTGTGTGTGATCAAAAGTGTTATCTTTTTTTTTAAGCTCTTCTGTGTGCATATGCATGTCTCCACACTCTTTGGTGTGTGTGTGTGTGTGTGCGTGTGCGTGTGCGTGTAGTTATCTTGCCTGAGCAGAGTTCACTCTGACAGGGAATCGAACTGCCTGCTCGTGTCTCACTCTGCTTTGTTGCTCATCGCATCATCAAAACTGACAGCTGCCGTCAAATAGTGTGGCTTCCTTCTCCCCTCTCACACACACCCTCCACTCTGCCCTCCGGTCTTCTCTCCTGCTCAAACACACTCTTATTGCTTCCTCTGTTTCATTCCATCCTTTCACCAGACACCTCGTTGTAGCTTTTTTTTTGAGACAGTAATTTGTTTTCACAGAGTCAAAATCCACACAATGTAAAAGTAAAGGTTCAAAATATCGATTATATATCGAAATATCCAATGTTCTGTCACTGTTTGTATCCGATGCACTTTGAATCGGGTCTAATTATTCTCAGGGTCTCTACACACATGGGGTTTCACTGGCCTTGGATCTGTTTTGGAAAGGTCATCTATAATAAGAATTATTTTTTGCACTGGGTTTTGGTAGGTTTTTCGCAGGTGAAAACCTCTAATCTGCAACGACCACTACAGTAATGTTTCATTGAATGAATACAAACCACAATTAGCTAAAAACCATCGAGACTGCAAGTGTATCAGATGTGTTTTTCACTTGTACGTTACACACACACAGCTTGTATATAAGAAGTGGATGTAGTCATCGTGACGTCACCCATTGGTTTGTGGACTGCCGTTTTGAAGCCTTGAGTTCGGCAATTTGGGTTATAAATTAAGGTTTAAATAAATACATATCATATAAATTAAGTGAGAATTAGTCATTCTCTCATAGACTTCAATACAAACAGACTTCTTTTTGCAACCAAGAGAATGGAAGTTTAAGACACATCTGCATTGACTTCCCTCGGCAGAAATGGAGGTTCCCGCCTGGTCACACACAGCAGACCATTTCATGCAGAGCAGTGTTATCATTTGCGGCCCCTACCGGTCAAGAGTAGTGAGAATTAACATTTATTTTTACAATGAACATTTCAAATGTTGAAGGCACATACAAATGACAAGGTAGAGCAAAATGTAAACCATACGAATGGGCAGAAAGTCAATAGCAGTACAAAACTAAATACAAGTAACAATAACAAATAAAAGGTGTTTTGAGAAAGTGTGAATGCACTACAACAACAAAAAGTCCGTCACCTGAAATATTATGCAGTTTGCAGCAACAGTATGTGAGATTTGCCGTGGACAGACACAGAGATGCACTCTCACGCACACACTTAAGCACATATCCTGTGATGATCCTCCTGGCGATGTGAGAATCATTGCTCTATTAGCATTAACCGCTAACGGCCAACTAACTTGCACCGCTTCTCACGTCTCCGAAACCTAAACGTTGTACACATACTGCTGGAAACCGCTCTACTTACTGGAGTGATGGTGGTATCTCCAAAGTCTGCTGAGGATAAACCTGCTCTTAATAAGCTAAGATCTCTTATTTTACAACAACCAAATATACACTTTATCTTCCTCATCAAAAGTCAGCCAGGTGATGTTTGTGCAAAACAGAAACCTTCAATAGCTAAAGCAGCACAGCTTTCCAAGGTGCAGATGTGATCACATTTGTCATCAAGTATCTCTCATTTGGCTTTTCTTTATTTTTTTTATTTTCTCTCTGTCATAAACCGATCCAATACCAATCCCCGCGGTGCCCTTTCTTTTGTGTTAATATTCCCATGGTTATGTCACCCGACGGTGCAGAGATAGATCAAGAAGTGTATGCGAGTGCATGCATATATCCACTCGGCATATTGCAGTCATCTGTCTTGTGTATGATCCAGTAATTATGATCCAACAGACTGCCAGAGAGAGGGAGAGAGGTAGGGAGGGTCCACCGGAGGGCATGAAATATAACCAACATGAGACTGAAAGTAAGAGCTGGATTGGCAGTGATAAAAGGGGAAAGAAAAGTCTAGAGCGGTGGTAGAGTGATGATAGAGAGACAGAGGCAATGAGACGGACAGAGGAAGAGAGGATAAAAAGAAAAAAAGCCTTCTTACACCTTCTTTCCTCTTGAATTACAAGTTCCTCTCCCGTATCTTCCTCCACTCTTCACTGTAATAATTCCAGTCTTGACATTAGAATATGAATCACTTCCACCGTTCGGTTGAGCTGTTAATATTCTCTCCTTCCCTCTCCCAAAACGTCTCTCTACGTTTGAGTGTATGATCTGCACATTCAGAATTAAATATTTATATCCAATATGCTTTTCTTTTTTCAGCTGCACCATTACTTATGAAAATAAAACATACTTTTCGCATTAATTATGAAAGAGCTCCATCGACATGAAATATTCAACATGTCTCGTATATCATATTGTACGCATTTTGAAACTGTGAAATCGTTGGATTTTTACATGTGAATACGTGCAGAATAAACTAAATGTCCATTTAATCAAACCAAAGATGATATTGTCTGACTTCCATCACCAGCTAATCAGAACAAACATGTAGAAGTGTAAAGCCTAAATTATACTAAATAATACACGCACAGCTTTCATAGATAACACTATCCACACTGCACAGCTGTTAGGCTCCACAGGATGTACGTTTTCAGATGGAACACGTTTTGCACCTTGCAGCCTGTTTGAGTATATCTGAGACTGTAGCTAACAACACATCCTGTATGCCTCATGAGGACGTCGTACATCACAATAATAAATGAATCTTGAACTACAGCGTGTATTCCATTTGTTTGTTGAATTGTTCCTATTAATACTGTATTTCTTGTATTTTTTAGAAGGATGCCATTTATTATATTTGTTTACAGTGGTTCTTGTTGGTCTCATGATGATCCCAAACTGGTTTTCACACCTTTTTATTAAATCATTATTACCCACTGTATTTGTGATGGGCTCAGCCTTAAAGCTGGAGTGACGATGCTGGCATCACATGAAACTAGATGAATCCATCGGTACCAACCTTGTCATGCTGGCTTTTTGGGAAGTGGACTGAACAACGCAACAAAGCGAGGCATCATTTTGGGGACGGAAAATTGGTATGTGTGATGGTGTAAAGTCCCCATTGTAGCCATTTCACATAGTGAGACCATTTTTAAAAACTTGATGTAAAATGACATGTTTACAGGTTCGTAAAAACTGCACATTTACAAACTAGTGACCCAGGGCCATGCGGGGGATGTACGGCTCGCCAAGGTACAACATCAATAAGGGGGTTTCTGGAGAGTTTCCAAAACATACTTGTGCTCGCCATCCAATTGCCAAAAAAATATATTGTGAACTTATAACAGCAGGGCTTTTTCCATTGTGTTGCATACAAGTCTTATTGTCTAAATGTGGCATTTTGGGAGGATTTTTGATCAGTTCTTGTGCGGTAAAAAATGTTTAAAACTAGCACCAAATCTGTGGAGCAAATGGTATGAACCAAAAAATTGCTGCAACAACTTATGAGACATAATAGAGCATGGGAATGGCTACCATATCCTTCCATCATAATGTTCTTAGCCCTTTGACACCAATTAATTTTGATTTATTGACTAATTAGTTGTTTTTTGACACTCACTCCTGAGCTCATTCATTTTCAGGTTCCAAGTTTTCAGATGATTTATAGCAATTATTTGTGGCATATACTGTTGACCTGCTACGACTATAACTATGTTGTATAGAAGTCAATTCAATTTTTGTTTGTTATCTTATAAGTCAAAATTATGAGATTTTTGAAGAATGACTTAACAGTTTTTTCTTGACGAATTCAAAAGTGTGACTGGCGTTATGATTTTGTATCAAAAGGGCAGTGTTTAGCTGGCTGAGCTTTTCCAAAACCAAGATTTTTCTCCCAAAATAACTTTTCCATATTTGTCATGCTGAGAAGGCCTTGGTGAACAAAAATGAATAAATATGTCAGCGCACAGTCCATATAGTTTGGTTCCTCAAAGATCCTCCTGTCTTTGAATCTGCTTTTAGGCTGAAAAGTTTCACAGATATTTATTCTACTCTTTAATTTTTCATTATATTTATATTATTAATCAAAACAGATTTTATAATTCTTTAATATTTTTAAATATTAAACAATATGAATACAGAAGCCAACACATGCGCTCTGACTGATGGCTCCTCATTGTGTCGATAAAGCCAAATGCAGCACTCGGGCCACAAACATCTGCAGATATGCAGTATAATGTAGCTAAAGCTTGATACTCTCAAGCTGTTACAGTTAATGTTATTTTCCTTCTTTGCAGCCTCAGAGCGCTTTGGATCATGTTTATGAAAAAACTTTGTCTGTTTGTGTCCCTTCTACTTTCTCTTCCTTGCAGCCACAAGTCTGATGGAACTTATGGCCTCTCTCCGACGCCGCCCGAGCCCCTCACCGCTGCTGTACCAGAGCGGCCTGTCTCTGGTGAGTCCGCTCAATAACAGCACTTTGTTGTATGCCGGCTTTGTTTGGGCCCCTGGCTCAAACAGTGTGAGAATCCTGGTCTTCTAGAGTTCAACGTCTAGAAACTATAACAAATAGTAACTCGAAAGTTGGACTTCCACGGTTTGGGGATTGTTTGCATCCAAATCGGAGAAATGGCTCGGAGAAAATTTGAAATCAATTCAATCAACTGGGGTTCTTCGATTAGTCTCACCAAGGTGGAGAGATTACATAAAAGCCTGTTTCTAGTCTTCTGAACACTCAAAACGCTTTACACTACATTCAGCCATTCACACACACATTAATACACTGATGGCACAGGGATTCATTTGGGGTTCAGTATCTTGGTAAAGGACACTTCAACATGCGGACTGGAGAAGCTGTGATCGAACCGCCGACCTTACTATTAGTGGACGAGAGATAGAGCGGGTTTGGCTTCTTTAGTTATGGTCTCTCATCACTAAAGAGCCCAAACTGTTTTCTAACCTTTGGACATTTATTGACAATTCATTGATTGTTCTCCCTTAAAATGGCTTTAATGCTGTTTTTTCTCAATTCATTGTCACTGTTACATACTGGCATTTGTGTCAGACGTTACTGAGTAATATGTTACTGCCAAATACTGGTTAATCGAGTTTCCTGATAGGCATGGCAAAGATCATAACCAACATACCAACAGCAGTTGAAAGCACCATAACAAACTAGTAAGTGGACTTCTGAGTTGAGATCACTTTGTCAAACATGCTTTCCCAAAGGTCAAAAAGGAGCCAGGTCAGTTAAGGCTCATTTTCTAATATGGGTATTTGCACAGTTATGATTCCAATTGTATTAAGACTGTTTTCCTTGTTAACTTCATTTTGTTTGTGTGTTCTTTTAAATTTGGATTTGAAAACCCAATCGACCCAATTGAACCCTGCCCTGAATTGAAACAATGAACCCCAGTTGTCATTACCGGGCTGTTCAGCAGCCAACGTTAGTGTGGTTTCACTCGGCAGCTTCCAGTGGCCAACAATGCCGGGCAGCAGGTGTGAATGTTTGGCTGCGTTAATGTTAAGCAGGGTGGCTTCAGGAAATGAAATGCGAGATGGGGCCCAGCATGCATCAGCAAAGAGAGAGCGGACCACACATGTTTGAATTCAAAATAAATCTGACTTAATTTAACATTTGAAAAGCAGCACAGTTCCTAAATGAGACACCCATAGTATACAAACACTTGAATTGCATCGCATTGATTTTTAAAAAGGTTCTGTGGTCCATTTGAGCTGATTGTGAAGCCAGACAAAAGGTCAGGGGATTCCCGAGAATTATTCTAAATTGCCCATGAATTTCCCATGACAATGTTTTTAGTAATCGTTGAAATATGACTACCATCCTCAGGCCCTTTTATATGAGCAAACATTTGTGATGATTTATGTAATGTTCAGACAGGACTGCATAGGGAGATAAGTGCCACTACTCCTTAAATATTACTGTAAAATGACTCAGTCTGAGCTCTGACCACGGTATGACCCCCCTTAGGTTATCTTATAATGTTCTTGCATCTCATTTCAACTGTAGCGGATCCTAATCTCTCTTTCCCTCTGGCACCTCTGCTCTTCCTCTCTAACCTGAACGTGAACCCTGGAGCCTGGGTCTAGGATGCCTCCTCTCCATTGTCTGCATTCAAAAATTTAAAATTGGCCTAGATTAGATTATAATTTATTATTTAATATGTTCAATTTACCCTTACGTTCAACATTTAGAGAAAATTAGGTTTCAGGTAGAGTTTTAGACAAGTGATTTGCACCCTCTGTTTGAATCCATGAACATCAATGAAGACTAATGACCAAATCACTGTTTGTAAATCCTTGCCTCCTCTCGTCTTAGTCCCTCCCACCTGAGATGTGAGCAGAGAGGCAATGGGCAATTACCAAAGTAAAAGAGACATATGTGCTTCAGAGCACATATTTAGGAATAGAAAACAAGACGCTGTGGCTTAGTGAGCAGCCTCCTGTGCATTGGAGCTATGAACTGACCATGAACACTTAATGCGGTCCAGTGGTCTTACAGATTCAAAAAGACTTACCCCTCCCAAAGGAAGTAAGCATTTTTAGGATTAGCAACTGTTATATGACGACTGAATTTCAATTTACAAAAGTCTGTATTACCACAACACCTTCCCATTAATTATGTCAGGTCCTGGTCAATGTTGGGGACTAAGTGTCAGCAGCCCTGCCAGACTTGTGGTGGTTTCAGTGGTACTTAATGGCACTCTGTAAAGGGTGTGATGTGTCAGTGTAAATGGACTCAGACAGACAGCAGGTAGTGTAAAATTGTTTTAGGGGCTCTGGGGACAGAGCCGGTCACTGCTGTTTCTACTAACGCGCCGCTCCTTTCTGTCCGCTCCACTCACCCACTCAGTTCTGTCATCAGCTCCACACACCCACAACAGGCTCAACTCCGCCGAGGTTCATGCATCTTTACCCCATTCGCTCAATGCTATCCTTACACAACCTCCTTTTCGCTCTAAACCTCAACTTTAAACCTCCGTCAATGTTTTCTCCAAACATACAGTTACACATCGACAGTTTCTTTTTTGGATTGGAGATAACACGTGACTCGTCTCTCAGCACTCTTTCATCATCCCATTCCCCCATCTTCTCTGACCTTTTTTGTCCTCGTGTTTCAACTTCTATGATTCATTTGTCCCTTATCTACATTCACTTCACAGCTCCAAGACTGACGACCCGTACAGAATTTATAAAACGCTGTCTCTTGTCCTCTTTGCTAGGCAGCTTATGTTCCTCAGAATTCATGGTCCCTCTGTTAAAGTAGAACAGAGCGGAGCATAAACTCTCTTTCACCTCCTCAACTAAATGTTCACTGGACTCTTCTTATTCGTCCTCCCTCAAGAAAAACTATTTTCACGGAATCCTCTGGTTTCACAACCATTTTGCAAATACTTCTCTACTGTTCATTTTCTCTTCTATTGCTTCTCTACAATGCCATCAAAATGTGTTCTTCATCCTTCCCCTCCCCCTCGTCATCATCAGTATGAAGTCCCAGCTGACCCTTCACAAACAACCTTTGGCCTTACTGAGTTTGCAAAGTTGCTGAAAGGTTGTCCTCAATCTGGGTCAGGTCCTCTGTGGATAGCAGTTTAAAACAGTTTAACACACACTTCAGTTTCTCTTGCACTGACATAAGGGCCGGCTATATGAGGGGTCTTTTACACTTTCAGTTGGTTATTCTGTTAAATACGACGGATCCTCTGGTGTCAAGCTTAAGACGCTTGGTTGGCCCAGTGGTCTCTGCAAACAGCAACTGGGTACCGGTTGGTCATAAGAGCTGCAGTTGCAGTTCGGGAGACTATGGAGAGGGACTTTCGGTTGGCGTTTTGGCAAACTGTTGGTGACTCAGAAAGGGAAAACAGGGCGTGGCTCAGGCTGTGTTCAGCAGGAGAGGAGATGTGTGGACCAGGACTGGAGATATTGCCAGGCGAGGGGAAAAAAAAGAGTTGGAAGACTTGGGGTGGGGGGGGGGAAGCAAGGTTACGATATTGTAACCCTAGTCCAATCACGAGCATGCATTTGCTCACTGAAACTTTGCATAAAATTAGCCGATCAATGTCTTCCCGAATAGGTGCGGACTATAGCTATGCTACGCCCTCTGCAGCAAGTGGCATAGGAATGGCAAGAAGACACGCTTCCTTGGGAGGCTAACAGATAACCTGAGGAAGTGGCTGAACATCTTTGACCTCGACGACATCGAGAGCTCCGTCTCGCTCTCATTGCACTGGAGCATCACACCGAAGTGTCAGAAATAAACCAACCGCTGCTGCCGTTGAATCTTGGGCAGTGCTCGGCAGGCCAGTGGCTGCATGTTCCCTGCTGAGGCCCTCAAAGCAGGCATTGTAAAGATCCGCCCCTGCAAAAAGGCCAAGACAAGACGGGCACTGACGAGATTCTTTAAGTGGCTAATTCATCTGTGGATATCAGTCAGTGGGCAAATCGCTGTTCGCTGAAGAGAAAAGGGTTGCTAAGCAGCGGGATGTGCTGCCATATATACTGTGAGGTTGGGTAAAAAAACCTCTTACCCTCAGAACAAACCAACTAAATGAGTTGTGTGCTTTCCAGCCCCGAGGGGGAGAGCAGTTTTCACACCAGTGGTGTCTGGTAATGGATGAGTGTAAGGATGCAGCCCAAGAGGTGGAAGCTAGCCCAGTATATTAGAGCTTAGAGGAGAAGACAGAATGACAGGCACATGGGTTTGGAGGTCATCCAGTCTGTGCATATCGGTGTGTGTGTGTGTGAGAATGCATGGCTAAGCTTATCCCTTGTGCAAAGATGGTGAAGTGTCTTGGCTTTGGATGACATGGCTACAGACCACAGGCTGCTGCAGTGTGACATCTCCATCCAGAATCTACCTCCCAGCTGCACCACATGGAGCTAAAGTCGTCCCGGTCCAACGTGTTTTCTCCCAGCTGTAGCATCGGGGGCCAAAGTCATCACAATCCAATATGGGCCTTCTGGAGGCAGCGTCTAACGCCAGATATATCAAAACACAACTTGTACTCTCAGCTCGGCCATCTTAAAAAAGACACTTCAATCCAGTGATTTCCCTCCAGCCGTCTCTCTGTACGCCAACAAACATGAATAAAAACATATTCTTCTCAGAGAAGCACACATAAAGTGTAATGTAATGAAAGTCATTACCCTCCAGTCGTTTCATCCAAAACACATAACTATCATCCCAGTTGGGCCATCCAGAGCAAGAAACGCTTTATTCCAGTAATTACCAACCAGCAGTTTCATCGAAAGCCAAATGTGCCGCTAGCTGACGTTCCTACCTCAGTTCCACCATCTGACAACAAAGACAATATTGATGTGGTCACACCTGAAGCTAAAGTCATTGTGGTCCAACATGAATGTCTGTTTTCTGCCTCTTATCTATTGTATTTTATTATTTTGCCTCTCTGTCTTTCTCTCTTTTATGCTTTACTGTCCGCAGTAAACAGTGAAGAGACTGCACCCTCTGGATTTCAAACATGTGGGTCAGCCATCTGCACACCATCGTCCCAGGTGTGACATGAGGCAGTTCAACCCAGAGCCAAATACATAATTCTGTCAGTAAGACTTCATTCTGTAGGTCAGTCAAAGTGAGATACTCTCTTTCTCCTACATAAAGGGCTCATTATTTTTTGGTTTAAAATTTTTCCATTTCAAGTTGATAAGATCTGAAAAACGGATGTTAAATCAATAATTGTAACATTGACAAAGCTTATCTGACATAAGAACCCAGTAGATACTTAAGAACCTCTGATTCTAACAGACTGCCCTCCTCCACTTCAAAAACATTTAAACTAATGATTTCAAAGTTAAGTGCCCAGTGAATACTTTCCATCGTGTTGGCAGAGGATTTCATTCTTTACGGAATCTCTAAATGAACTCCATCCACATAGATAATGTTCTGAGGATGACACCTTTGGTCTGAGGTCCAGCTCCACTGGGACACACATCTTGGCTATCGGTGGCTTTTGTTAATTACGATAACATCAAAGACTGCCCTTCTTATTGTCAATAAATCACACATGGAAATCCAAATCAACCCTGAATCTATCTAATAACAGATATTGTGTGTATCGAAATACCATTGAGTTACATTTTTCCAGAAAATATTCAAAACGCATCAATGAGCTACACTGGGTGTCATGTTCCCTCAATATATATACATTATATATACATATATATTAGTGCTGGGCAAGTTAATGCGTTATTATCGCGTTAACGCATTAATTAATTAACGCCGACAATTATATTATCGCGCGTTAACAGAGTTTTTTATTTATTTATTATAAAGCGACATTTTTAACACAAGAACCAGGCAGCAAGCAGTGAACAGCTGTGTTAGTGTGGTGTCACTTCCTTCTCCCCCCCAGGTCCAGAACCCCTCCTATACTCCGTCACCGTCCTTCACTCGTCTCACAAACACACACACACACACACGCGCACGCGTGAGGGCGATCATCTCGTTACAGATCAAACATGACTGTTGTGAAGTGGAGCTTCTCGTGAGGACCAAGACACGTCTTGTTTGAACGGAACACTTTACTGTCTGAACTGCAGTATTAGTGTTACAGTGAACACAACGCGCTCTTGCACCCGACATGTGGTTTTCTACGTTCATCAACATTGTTAGCGAACACGTACCATTCTACTTCTTGTCTCTTCAAAGTAAAAGCATTTCCGTTTTCATGCTCTTCACAATAAAAGTAAATCATGCAATCAAACAATTTACAACAGTGACAATATTAAAATACATAGTTGAGTTTTTAAAGTGTTTTGTTTGTAATATGTATAATAAGCATCATTTAGTTATCGCTACTGAGAATTTAACAAACATAAAAAAAATAAGTAGATATGTTTGCAGTTTTCAAGGTGAATATTTAAATTGCATCTATTACACACATGAAGATAAAGTTATGAACACCGGCTGAATATCTATTATCAGAATCATTATAACTGTATAACTGCTACTGTGTAAAGGGAATACTGCTGTTAAAAATAACCTTATTTGTTTAAAGTGTTTGCAAACCAAATGTTATTGCACTTTTGTTCATATAGCAGTACTTTCAAGATAAAAGTGCGCAATACACTACTTTTGAATTCATTATTGAACTTTGCCATAACAATGCGATTAATCATGATTAATTTGGTTTGGTTTTCGTGCCCACCACTCGACTGAGACGGCCATGTGTGTCCTTATTGAAAAGATCAAGGGTCTGTTGGACAAGAATGCATGTGTCGGTACTATCTTTTTAGATCTGAAGAGAGCTTTCGACACTGTAGATCACCAAATCCTACTGACCAGGTTAACCCATTTCAACTTTTCCACCCATGCTCTGAACTGGTTCAAATCATACTTATCCAACAGGAAACAATCTGTTACTGTAGATGGTGTGAGGTCTCCCTGTCTTGAATGTCCTGCAGGTGTTCCTCAAGGATCGGTCCTTGGGCCGCTTTTATTTTCCCTGTTTATTAACACACTACCCAACTCCTGTCAGAATATACTTACTCAGATGTACGCGGATGATGCTGTAATCTTTACATCAGCTAAAAACAACCAAGACGCTTTACGCATCCTCTCATCCGCTATGTCTGTTGTCCAAGCTTGGCTCACTAAATCCTGCCTCCTGTTGAATACTAAAAAAACTGTATGTATGATTTTCTCCAAACGTGCCCAAAAAATAACACACTCGAATATATTTGTAAAGGGGACAGAGCTAGACTTAGTAACCGAGTTCAAGTACCTAGGTGTAACTCTAGACTCCACCCTGACCTTTAAGAGCCATGTCAAAAAGGTAGCGACTCACATCAAATTCAACCTCCTAAATTTCAGGCACATCAGAAACAGCTTGACAGAAAACGCAGCCAGGAGGGCAAACACTATTTCACACAACTGTACATACATATATACAGTTGTGTGAAAAAGTGTTTGCCTCCTTCCTGATTTCTTATTTTTTTGCATGTTTGTCACACTTAAATGTTTCAGATCATCAAACAAATTTAAATATTAGACAAAGATAACACAAGTAAACACAAAATGCAGTTTTTAAATGAAGGTTTTTATTATTAAGGGGGAAAAAAAATCCAAACCTACATGGCCCTGTGTGAAAAAGTGATTGCCCCCTAAACCTAATAACTGGTTGGGCCACCCTTAGCAGCAACAACTGCAATCAAGCGTTTGCGATAACTGGCAATGAGTCTTTTACAGCGCTGTAGAGGAATTTTGGCCCACTCATCTTTGCAGAATTGTTGTAATTCAGCCACATTGGAGGGTTTTGGAGCATGAACCGCCTTTTTAAGGTCATGCCACAGCATCTCAATCGGATTCAGGTCGGGACTTTGACTAGGCCACTCCAAAGTCTTCATTTTGTTTTTCTTAAGCCATTCAGAGGTGGACTTGCTGGTGTGTTTTGGATCATTGTCCTGCTGCAGAACCCAAGTGCGCTTCAGCTTGAGGTCACGAACAGATGGCCGGACATTCTCCTTCAGGATTTTTTGGTAGACAGCAGAATTCATGGTTCCATTTACCACAGCAAGTCTTCCAGGTCCTGAAGCAGCAAAACAGCCCCAGACCATCACACTACCACCACCATATTTTACTGTTGGTATGATGTTCCTTTTCTGAAATGCCGTGTTATTTTTACGCCACATGTAATGGGACATACACCTTCCAACAAGTTCAACTTTTGTCTCGTCAGTCCACAGAGTATTTTCCCAAAAGTCTTGGGGATCATCAAGATGTTTTCTGGCAAAACTGAGACGAGCCTTTATGTTCTTTTTGCTCAGCAGTGGTTTTCGTCTTGGAACTCTGCCATGCAGGCCATTTTTGCCCAGTCTCTTTCTTATGGTGGAGTCATGAACACTGACCTTAATTGAGGCAAGTGAGGCCTGCAGTTCTTTGGATGTTGTTCTGGGGTCTTTTGTGACCTCTTGGATGAGTCGTCGCTGCGCTCTTGGGGTAATTTTGGTCGGCCGGCCACTCCTGGGAAGGTTCACCACTGTTCCATGTTTTCGCCATTTGTGGATAATGGCTCTCACTGTGGTTCGCTGGAGTCCCAAAGCTTTAGAAATGGCTTTGTAACCTTTTCCAGACTGATAGATCTCAATTACTTTGTTTCTCATTTGTTCCTGAATTTCTTTGGATCGCAGCATGATGTCTAGCTTTTGAGGATCTTTTGGTCTACCTCACTTTGTCAGGCAGGTCCTATTTAAGTGATTTCTTGATTGAGAACAGGTGTGGCAGTAATCAGGCCTGGGTGTGGCTAGAGAAATTGAACTCAGCTTTCCAAAGATGTGATAAACCACAGTTAATTTATGTTTTAACAGGGGGGGG
>NW_022280094.1:138813-168883 GCF_004355925.1 Anarrhichthys ocellatus
TATATATACACATATATAGGCTGTGTCATTGCCTCTTCCATAGGGAGAGTATTAGACCAATATTGGCTGTTCCGGAAGCCACTGACAAATGACCAATTTTGTTTTTGAGGTGTGAGGACTTGCTGGAAGTTTATGACTCCCAAACAAACATAAAACTGTCTCGGCAAGTCTCCGTTTGCTGCAATAAAACACCCTTTAATGTTTGCAGATCACTTACAGCTCTTTTCACCAATTACTTCCTGACTTTATTAGAAATGCTACTTCACATATCCTTCACGGAACAAAACAAGATCTACAACACCAGCAAGACAGCTGATAACATATTAGAAAATGTGGTACAAAGAAAACATTTGTAAGGACTACAAATCTTGTCCTGGACCCTCCTCATCTATAATAAACTATCACAGAGATTTAGTGGGTAATAAAAACTGTCTCCTCCAACTGAACCTCATAAAGCAATGACAGTCCATCTCTGCACACTCCTGATATATTAAACCTACATCCAAAACACTTGTCACAACCACAAATGAGCCTCCTGCAGAAGAGGATAGTCATTATAGTCCCTCTAAACTTGTGAGGAAGGAACTTCGAAGGGACACTTTAATTGGAGATAGTATCTAACATTTGTCTCCAGCTACATTTGGGAAACTACTGTCCCCCCTTTTACAAGACAGGAAAGGAGAATACCGCACACTGTTTCCTCTGCTACAGATGAGATAGACCTGTGACTCACACCAACAGACATGCCGCCCATTGCTTCAAGTAATCATCCATGAAATTCTCGTATAATTAAATGTATGCTTTGCTACTTATCACTAATCACAGCCTACATTTACATGCATGTAATAATCCCATTATGGACAATAACCTGAGTGAGACGTTTATGTGACCTTCATTAGCTATAATTTATCATAATTGAAGACATGGTTTGTGTATATATATATATATATATATATATATATATATAGTTGTGTGGTCTCCCATTCACATCAGGTAAAAGCATCTCTAACAACAGTGGACAGGTAGCCCTTTTAAACTCCTACTCTCTTTCCCTGCACACATCAGGCAACAACAGCACTGCCAACAACTGTGGACAGCTACCCTTTTTAACTTACACTCGGACACACACACACACGTTTACATTTCCATCTCATCAAATACAGACGCATGGTCAGTGGCCCTCGGTGTCTGATACCGAGGCCCCGAGACACCCTTCAGCGTCTGCATGAGACGCGCCGGGCTTTCAACTAACTCCAGCGTAAACCCATCCGCATCAATATTACTACTTCAGATGGCCAGAGCCACTGAAGTAGTATAAATAGCGAGACAGTTCACATACAGGGCAGGAGGGAGTGGAGGATGGATGGGTCAGATTATCACGCAGGAGATCGCAGTTCATGTCACCTGTGAAACCAAGTCAACTTGGTTACTTACTTTAACATGCTTCTGTTACGTAACTTAAGTAGCATATTCATGCCAGTCACTTAACAAGTGTACTTATTTTACCTAACAAACAATCTTTTCCCAAACCTTACAAATTACGTTTGTTTTGTGGGTAAACTTTTAATTTCTTGCATAAGACAATATGCATGTCACAAACGGAAACTGACACGCTATCCCTGACACGTCCAAAACTGAGAGCTACCTAGAGTGCCACAGTTTGAAGTGTAGGGCCGCTGATCAAGCGTTGGTATTTGATGAGTTGGAAGTGACAAAGTGTTGCGCACACACAAATATCAGAAAGTCAAAAATCCAACCAAAGCAGACCTGAGTGTCCCAGACAGGGGACAGGTTTTAACGCGACCATGTGTGCGTTACTGTAGATGTAAGCATCGCTAACAACAGGAGACGGGTGTCTCTCTCTCTCGCTCTCTCTCTATCACACACACACTCTTTATTTTACACACTTTCCACGTGAAGGTGCAACTGACCACAGTGGACAGGTATCCTCGCGCTCGCCCTTTCTGTCTCTTCATCTAAATGTATTTTCTGCCTCACTCTCTGTGTTGTGTATGCTCTCTCTCTCTGACTCTCCTTCTCTTTCTCATACACACACACATTAAATTGTGTGTTTGGCCAACAGGAGGTGACAGCGATCTTCTCTCATCCTCTCGTTGCCTTTCCTTCCTGTGTTAACTTCCGCTTGTTTTGATTCTCACAGTGTTTTCTTTCTCTGACGCTAGCTGTGTCCCAATTCCATAACACCCACCCTTTGTAAACAGGGTTTGAGCATGTAGTTCACATCGGAAAATTTAACAAAAATCAATTGTTTTTTTCCTTCTATACACTGTTTTAGTACACTTCATTTTGATTGTGATGTTGAAATAAAGGAGTTGCTCACAGCTGCAACAAAACAACAGATTCTTACCCAAGTGTGTCAAATAACCCTAACTTGGTCTGTGGCCCAAAGTTCAAACAATGACATTACAGTCATTTAACAGATGCTTTTATCAAAAGCAACTTACAATTCAGATTCTATCACATTCATAACATTTTTTGGGGTTAAGTGTCTTGCTCAAGGACACATCGACATGCGACTAGCGGAGCCGGAGCCAAGGATCGAACCGCCGATCCTCTGATCGAAGGACGGCCCTGTTCTCCAACTTAGCCACAGTTGCCTGACACGCTAAGTAACCCACATGTGTTGAACGTGTCAGGAACCGCTTGTTAAATGCAAAGTGTCTTTACCGTCTAACTTTACTTAGTGAGGTTTTAGGAAAAGAGTGTGGTTGATGTTAACTTGACCAAAAACTCGCGTGAGTAGCAACTCATCGAGTCACGTGACTAACAACTGACGGGACGCGAACAACGCTAGACGAAAGTCTTGTGTTAGTTTGATATAAAAGGTGCCAATGGCCAAAAATAAAATAAGAAATCAAACGTCTATATGCAAGTCAAATGTTCTGTAATTGGAAACCATGCAACTGGATGATTATGCACAATATGTGCATGTGAAGATTGACTTTATATTGTATTTTCAACGTGTGGGATTTACATTGACAGTGAGAGATATGTGCAATTTATGTACATAAAAATCTGTAAAATGATTATTTATTAAGGTAGCACTGTCAATGTCTTACGAGAGAGTACAACACAATAAGAAGTCCTCCTAAGTATCACCTTCTTTGTTTTTTTCACAGCATGTAAGAGCAACTTTTTAGTTGTGTGTTTCTTCTCAGTGCCTTTACGTGAGAGAATTAACCAGAGGAACTACATTTTCCTGGGATTTTAAGGATCACCAATGACATGAGTCTATAATCGTTCAATATGTCAACTGTCAAGATTTTAAATGTGTGAACAAAGCACAGATGAGCTACAGTGCTAACACGCTAACATTTATGAAAGGAATTTGTAGAATCGCAGAGGAGAAGAGCCGAGTATCTCCACCTGTTGCCTCATCGGGTCGGATGATGACACAAACTGTGTAGCTGAGGGGCAATGAAAGCTGCATCTGCTCAAACTGAACCGTCACGCAGAACAATAACAACACAACCGACCACTGGAGCTCCGTTACACCACGTGTGCCTCCAGCGCGTGGCATGGAAAGTCACGGAGGATCCGTGCAGGGATATGTGCTACTTTAAACATGGCTGGGCCTGAGGTGAATACAGGCACCAGACATACATGTCACATACGATCGAACAGCATTTGACGTTAAATGCTATCAGCTGCCATGCTTTGGTACATGTCTCCACTGTAAGGACATGAATAGTGAAAAACAATGCGCTGCTGGTGGTGGAATCGGATCACTGTCGGTCCACATTACTGGCTTTTTCTCTGTGCTTCCTGCTCTTTTTCAGGACTGTGGTGCCTCATGTTCATGCACACATGTATGCCTGCATACGAGCTGGCAGCACATCCGCAGGTCCACCGCTGGATACAGATCAGCCGAGTTGGAGCGAGTCTTATCCCATTAAAGCAATAGGCTGGTAATTGATGTGAGCCTCATAGCCAAGCTGTCATCTTGTCTGCATGCCTTGTGTGCGGATTATTATTGTCGTTATGTATTCATGATGCGGTCTGTTAAATAGGTTTTTGAATCTAGGGGGTTGTTTGCAGAAATGTTTATCTAGTTGGCCAGTGAAAGACTGGAAACGGGAGGACACAGCGAGCCAGGCTCCGTTCAAAAGGGAACAAAATCAACCAACCGACACCTCAAAAGCTCACTAATTGACATGTTATATTGTTTGTTTACTTCACACAATAACTGAAGTGTAAAAATGACGGCTCTATGGAGGGTTACATGTCATCGACCAGACATATCATTGATCATGCAGGCAATTAAATAGCCAATGTGACAGGCGAAAACCTCCGGGTCTGAGAAGTGAAGCCAATGTGGAAGTGCCTTACACGTGCATTCTCTCTACTGGCCATCAGGGGGCGTCTCCTCTGGTTGCAAGAAAAAGTCTGATTGTATAGAAGTCTATGAGAAAATGACTCTACTTCTCACTTGATTTATTACCTCGGTAAACATTTTAAACAAGTTTACAGTCTCAGTCGCTAGTTTTTCCAATACAGCGGCTGCAGCTCAGGGATAGAGCGGCTCCAGTCAGACGATGGAACCCCAGCTCCTCCAGTCCGCATGTCAAAGTGTCCCTGAGCAAGATACTGAACCCCAAAGACTGTGCCATCGGTGTGTGAGTGTGCGTCGATGTGAATTACTTTTGATCCTGACACATTGCATGGCAGCCTCTGCCACCTTTGTATGAATGTGTGTGTGAAAGGGTGTAATTGACATGTAGTGCACACTGCTTTTAGTGGACAGAAGACTAGAAAGGCGCTATATGAATGCAAGTCAATTTACCACTGAGATTGTTTTCCCATATAGAGTAAAATGCAAGGGCGTAGGTTTGGTCTCAGCATTGGTAGGGACACTGCCAGTCCCCCCGCCTGCCATCTAAAAAAGTCTTAGTTGATATCAGGGGCGTTTCTAGGATTCAAAGAAAGGGGGGCTTAGCCCCAAGGGGAGTGGCATGTTTGTGTGCGTAGTGTGCGGCAATTTTTTTTGGGGCCCATTTGGGGCCGCGGATATCCATTGTTTCAGACAGTTCATAGATTGGTTTAATTAGAAAGAGTGTGATGTTGCTCTGTAGTTTTGCTTGCATTCAGTATATGATAACACAAGAGACAGAATTTGAGGGTCATAGTGAAATTTGACAACACAAATATGAACTTTTCTGAAATAAAGAATATCCGCGTCACTCCAAAATCCTAATTCTTAAAGGGACCGCACACAGTGGATGGAGAATGGACCTGACAGTGTCAACTTTATGTCGTTAAGTATGATGATAGGCTATTGGATTGTAATTTGAAGGGGGAGAAAACATACAAACCAGAACGCACGCACATATGTAGCATGTTAGATTTATAAATAACTTGTCCATGTGAGAAACAATAGTTTAATTTAATGACATCACCAAAATAAAAAAATATATTTTTTTTTTCTTCTTCTTTTTTTTTAAAGCCAATAATGCCAAATTATTTGACGACGCCCCTGGTTGATATTATGTTGAACAGGCAAACTTTATTAAAATATATTAACATTTGTGTAACTTGGAACTGATTTAAACATAATAACAGTAACAAAACAGTATTCTGCACCAAATAAATAATAATAACAATAAATAATTAAATAAATGAATAAAAAACGTTCTGCTAAAATGCCAATATACAGTAACAGTATATTCTATATCCAAAATATATATTAAAAACTTTTCCCAGTTGTGCAGCCAAAAAAAGACAAAAAAAAAAATATTTAAAATGAATCTATTCTGCAGCACTTAATAGGCTACAAATAAAGTGCTTTCCTCCTTTATGCAATTATTAGTAGTGCTGGGCAACGATTACAATTTTTAATCGCAATTAATCGCATGGATTTTTGCAATTAATCTCATTGTTATTGTCACGATCAGGCTTTGCCCTGTGTTCTGTGTCTTTGTGTGTTTCTTTCTGTAGCTCCTCACTCACCTAATCAGTTCATTCAGTGCACCTGCCAGTCACACTCACCTCATCAGCTCATTACTCTCACCTGCTCACTCTGCCTCCTTC
Source organism: Anarrhichthys ocellatus (assembly GCF_004355925.1). Taxonomy (NCBI): domain Eukaryota; kingdom Metazoa; phylum Chordata; class Actinopteri; order Perciformes; family Anarhichadidae; genus Anarrhichthys; species Anarrhichthys ocellatus. The sequence goes on from NW_022280094.1 coordinate 144,862, forward strand.
ACTATTTAAACCCCTGCCTCACACACACTCACTGCCAGATCATTGTTTTGTGTTCCTACCCGCCCGCCCGCTTTGCTCGTCCTGTTCCCGGTTTCCCATTCTGCCTGCCCTGCCTTGTCCTGCCGGATTTTCCTCCTTTTGTCTTGTCCCTGGATTCCCTGTTTGTTTTTGGTTATTCATTAAAACCCTTTTTTCACTACACCTGACTGTCTGCGTTTGAGTCCTCATCATGCCTCGTGACAGTTATGGCAAAGTTCAATAATGAATTCAAAAGTAGTGTATTGCGCACTTTTTACTGCTATATGAACAAAAGGGCAATAACATTTGGTTTGTAAACACTTTAAACAAATAAGGTTATTGTTAGCAGCAGTATTCCCTTTACACAGTAGCAGTTCTATCTCTTCACTATCTGTGCTCAGTGTGTGACTGTATGTGAAACGTTCCACTGCTGTGAAACAGGAATAAAATGTTTCAGCACGTTTCAGCAAAAATGTCTGTCTTCATGACAGTCAGAGCATGTGAATGCAGCTCTACTGTTCATCAATATAATGCTGTAACTCCGAGGTGATGATGGTTACCCAGCGATCAAAGAATAAACACACTTTACCCACAACTTCGGTGTATTTTCCCTTTAACTCACGAGATGCAGCATGTTTTATACTTAATGTGAATATAATTCATACATTGTTGGCATCTTATTCTGAAAACTGGATGTTCGTCTGAAGAAACCGGATGTTGTCTCACGTTAATCTTTCCGCTATCTTTCAAAGTCCTTCGCTCGCTCCCGATCTGTGCCGTTTAAATGCGTTTACTGTGAATTTCAGCATATAGGTGCACTAAAGTGTAAGTGTCTGCTGAGTTGACCACGGAGATCTGAGTGTCTGCTTATTTTTTCTAACAGGCAATTAAAATTAACAAAATATTGGTGGGGACAATTGTGTCTTTCCCGAACTTTGGTCGTGACTAGTCCCTATGGACCCTATGCAAACCTACGCCCTTGGTAAAATGGACAATAAAGCAGGTTATGCTTTAGGGGGGGGCTACCTTGTGACTGACATGTCGCTACCACGGTTTTGTCCGTTTACAATGTGTTTTCAATTCATGGAAGTTAAATATAACATTTTGGCCCCCCAAAAAATGTCTTGTGCAGCATTCGGTTGTAATTACTAGTTCCAGACATCTCGGAGGTCAAACTTTTCCCAGTTGAGATTTCCAACTTCCGACCTTCAAGACCAAAAAACCAAGATGGCGACCGCCAAAATTATGAACTCAAGGCTTCAAAACTGTAGTCCCCAAAACCAATGGGTGGCGTCACGGTGACTGTATCCACTTCTTATACACAGTCGATGGTCAGACACCTGAAAGGTGTTTTGCTGGTGAAGCCTGTTCCTGCTCCCTGCAGAGTTAGCTCTATTTAATCAGTGCTTGGCTCCACACCTAGCTTTCTGTTCACTGTGACGAATGTGCTTGTGCTCTGCTAACTTCATTAGATTTATCACGTTGGGGTGAGTAGCACGCTTACATGCGCTGTGGAGAAACAGCCCACCATTCACAACACATTATGAAGTGCACTGTTACGGTGCATAGAACTGAAGAGATGACTGAGCTGGCGGCCCCGTAGGTTGAATGAGCGTGATGCAAGCGCACGAATAACACAGGTGATAAGTAGCCTCTGCAAGCAGACTGGCAGCTATTCCTATTCAATCGCCAAGGTTACAGCGACACACAAGCACGATGTATGAGAAGAAAAAAGGTACAAAGATGAGTTTTTTTAACTGAAGGTTTAAATTACGCGTTTTAAAAAAAACAAAACCAAAACATAGAGATAAAGATATTTTAAAATGGGTTTCCTGTATTTACTGTTTGTTAGTCACATTGTGCAAAATTGAGTTACTTTTTCCTCCGGTTGCTGAAATAATTAATTTTCCAATTTCCAGAGCCAATTATGCATGAAGTTGCCAGATTTTCCACAAGGGACTGCTGGAAAGAAACATCTTGAGCGCTAACTACAAACTGCATAACCGCCCTGATCCTCTTAATGTCTGTCTGACGGATTAATCGGGGCTAAATACTGCCGAAAGTCTGTGTTGTGGTGTAAGAGAAGTATAGGGTTGAATTTCATTTCATTGGTTGTTATCTTGGAAAACGGGTTCAGATCCCCAGTGACAGACATTGCTGTGTTGTATAAACATAAAAAGAGGATATGCATGAATGTATGTATAGTTGACGTATGTGCATAATAGAGAACAGAGAAAGAAAGCCAGAAGAAGAGTGGCTTTCTATGTGATGGCGCATGTGTGTGTGTGTCTGTGGGCTTTCAGAGCCGGTGGAAGTTTTCTGGCTGGAAGCTGTCACTGCTCATTATGTCAGTGCTGTCATAACTACTAATGGGGGAGGTACAGGAGAGAACATGTCATTAGACTCAAACATATCAACACACACAAACTGGAGATGAAAAAACACATGCACACATATACACGCCTCGTATACTACCGTGCTTCATGTTTTCCAGAAAGCATTTAAATAATTTTCTATAAAATTATCTTTTTTATAAAAATAACAGTGTGGGAGCGGTTGTCACGGCATTGCTGTTATGTTACCTTTTTTCCCTAAGTCTTTGCCTGTATCGGTCTGTTTTTGTCTGTCTCTATGTGGCTGTGGGCATGGCCTCTTCCCCCCCCCCCCCTCCTGCTCCTGGTTGCTGGCTGATTGAGCACACCTGCATCTCATCACTCTCATCAGGCTCTGTATATCTACCCCGGCTCTCCAGTCCAGATCATTCAGTCTGCTGCAGAGATGGCAGATCATTTTTGTGCTGTATACAAGTTATCGTTATTCCAGTTTGTTCCCAACATATCCTTACCGGTTTTGGAAAGTCTGCTTTTTTTATTTGAACGATTTAGCTCAGCACATCTTTCACAGTTTGTGCTTACAAATGTATTTATTATACAGTGTAACACAGAGACACAGAAATCAGGCCTTCCTGTTTGCAGAGCAACCTGGAGCCTGATGTGGGTCTTGCGATAAGAGCAATGTTTAGATGCGAAAGCAATAAAACATCAACACTGCGATCTAATTGGCCGAGAGCCACAGACACCCCAGGACCCCTGTGGTTCAGCCCTTGTTTCTATGAATCTCTATGCTTATCCCTCGATCTCGGTCGACAAGGGAGCTTGTCCCATGTGAGTCCCATGCTATTCTTGCCTTAATACAACCTCAAAGAAAGAATGAATTCATACACAGTAACATTATTACCCTAAATCTAATCAAATTCTGTTGCATATTCGAACGTGAGTAAAAGATAAACAATTTCATTTATCACCAGATATCAAGGTAAGAATGACCTGGAGAAAATGCATCAAAAACATTTGAGTCATCCCCTAAAACCAAGCTCTGAAATATGAACTTATCTCAAACACAGTGGCTTTATAACTAGTTGGCCACTAAGTTTAAGCAAATATTCATTTGCAAATGTTATTTTATTGTAAGACATCAGTTTACACTTACAAATCCTTCATTCTCTTCTTGCATCGTGATCTTCAGTGATGGGAAGACTGATATTATGCTTTTAGCCAAAATCAGTTTGTCAGCATTTGAAGGGTAGCTGAAAGCAAAATGAAGAATCTTGAGGCCAGAAAAAATAGAAAACTATAAAAGGCTTGTATAGAGATCAGAGAATACATACATTTATGTTACAATGCATTCATGAGCAGTGAATTTCACCACGGTTAATTACATTTGTTTGAAAAAAACTATCTTGTGATTACTTTAAACGGTCACATTAGTTTCCCTGAATATTAGATTAGATTAGAAAACTTTATTAATCCCCAGTGGGGAAACTCATTTTCCACCCAAAAACTCATACATACGACACAGTCCACAGTACACAACAGACAAAAACACATTACAAAGGATAAATAACACCAGACAATGCCATATAAAACATGATTAACATCAGAAAGATAAAAACCTCTAAAGGTGTTCATAAAAAAATCGGACTGCTGCTGGAACGAAAGACCTTCTTATTCGTTCAGCAGAACACTGAGGCATCCTCAAATATGTCCTGCACAATTTCAGAAGTATGAACTACTGTATTTAATTGTCACCAATGGTTTGATAGAAAAGCAAGATCTTTATATTCATAACCTCTAATAAAGGGAAACATTTAGAATTAACTCACAATCCCCTTCGCTGCATCAGATCAGACCTTCACAATAAGTTTCCTGGATGTCACGGAGAGTGTTCCTGATTTTTCATATTCGGCTAGTATACTTGCGGCCTTGCTCTCAATGAGCGCTGTCAGACTGGCTGCATCAAATCTGTGCACACCATCAATTTGTCCTTGACCATTCTGGGAAGGCAAATTACAAAACATATTCCATTTTACATGCAATGGTCCTAAACTTCTGACACAAACACCAACCCCCCACTATGCCAAATTGAACATTAGGTCACCAGACGTTTTACCATGGTATCGGCCCAATATCTGACACTAGTATATCCAACAGACACATACCTCCAGTTGACTACTTGGACGAGCTGCACCGGCACTCAACTGTTCAGCCTTTAAAAGAAAATGATGTCACCGCTTGAACAAGAGGAGTAATAATTGAGAAGATAGTGTTCACTGCCTTACAATATGGAGCAAAAGAGATCCAACATGCTTCCATGAGCAAAATAAATCATTTAACAGTTAAATCTTGGTATAGGATGAAATTATTATAATTATTATACACATCAGCCCAATATCTGATACTAGTATCTATGCATCTCTCAGACACATACCTCCCACTGACCACTTGGACCAGCTGCATCTGTACTCGGTGGTTCAGCCTTAAAAAGAAAATAATGTCCTGATTGATCAGGAACAATGTAAATGTACAGCTGCACATCAGTATCACACCTATACATTACATCTCTGTACAATAACAATATTCCAACTTGATCACTGTGTACATAACTATTTGGTCTGAAAAGAGGACAGGGAAAAAAAGGACGGTTAGCGTCTTGGAGAGAGACAGGTGTATTTCCATCTATAACTCTGTAGTCAGGTTCAGATATTCCTACTGTCTTACCCAGTATCAGCGGGATCTTGGCTTTCGCCTTAGTCTGGCACACGCGCAGGCTGGTTTTCGAGATGATCCGCGACATCTTTGTAGCCTTCACCTTCATCTGGTGGAGCACCACGGGCTTATTCAAATTTTCTAGGCTGACTTTTACAGCTCTTGCAATTTTTGTACGTTGGTTGGGCCATGGTCAGTCTGCTGCTCTTGGGCGGGGCCTCTCTCAAGTACTTGTAACGGACAAGATTTTTAACGGGCCCCTTCCCTGTCGTGGTTAGCAAGAGGTTGTTCTGCGGATTGAGGTCCTGGCAAAGCTTCGTGGGATCTGCCTCTTTCTCCATGCACTCTGAAAAGAGGACAGGGCAAAAGAGAGAAGAAAAAAAAACCACCTTCAGCAAGTTGGAGAGAGACACAGGTTTATTTCCATCTTTGTATTGGGCGTTGAGATATGCCAACTGTCTTACCCAGTATCCCAGGGATCCTTTCCCGGGACAGCTCCTGGCAAGTCCGGAGGCTGTCCCTGGTGATGAGATGTGTCGGTTTGGTCGCCTTCACCTTGAGCTGGTGAAGGACGACCGGCTTTGTTATATTTCTGAGTGCAGACCTCACGCTCCTGACCACGGTGGTGATTTGCAGCTTGGAGAGCCTGGACAGGGGGGGCGGGGTCTCTTGGAAGTATAACACAAACTGGAGGATAATCCTGAGATAGAAATTTGCCGTGGTCACCTGCTTCCCTGACGTGAGGAGGTGGCTGTCGTAGCTGCAGAAAGAAACTGCCAATTATTCGCTGTTCACATTAGTCTGGTGTCACAACTGCTCAATTTGCATGGGAAAACAAGGCTTACTTGCTGATGCCCTCAACGTTGTCCATAAACAGCCAAGTGGAGGTGTCCTTCCTCCCCCCCCGACAGGAAGGACTTGACCCTGCTGACACGCGACAGTGCGTTGCCCTTTTGCTTGAGTGATGGCACACTGCCCTGGTGGTATTGCTGGTAACCGTTGAGGTATGTCACTGTGATTAGAAATTGAAAATGATTTTTAAAAATGTAACATTGAAATGGAATCTTAAACCACACACACATAATGTACTTTTCCTTCTTACCAATGGATGGTGCCAGGGGAAGGTGCCTCATGCCAGGGCCTCTCCCGCTGCCTCTGAATGCTTCCGGGGTTTTAGCAGCACTACTCCCGGCATGGGTTTCTCCTATGTCGGTCAACTCTGGTGCAGGTTGCGTCACGCCGCTTGGCCTGGCCTCTTCCCCGGAGTCCATCCCCTCTTCTGCCTCCTGTTGTGCTGCTACAACTGGCCTTGGCTGAGAGAGGAAAAAAAAAAGAAATGCAGAGGATATTATTATTACTATTTTGACAACCAGTATGATGCTTCTCACCTTCCAGCCAGCCATACTCAGTTTGTCCCTGCTTCCTCAGCCTCTTTGCTAATTTTTTGGAGGTAGCCAGGCTCTTGGCCAACTCCAGCTGGAGGTGGCTGTTGGAGGCCTTGAGCTTCCGTTTCTCCTCAATACAGTCTGGGTCTCCACAGGGTGCATCTGCCCCCTCCTGCACCACCACCTCCTCCTCTTCTGGAACCTGCTGGGCTTCCTCCTCCTCCGGGTCCAGCGCTGTCATCAGGGCCGACAGCCCGAGACTGGAGACTTCTCAAATCTGATGTTGACCCCAACTCCAGCTGGAGGTGGCTGTTGGAGGCCTTGAGCCGGCATTTGTCCTCCACACACTGTGGGTGCTTCCTCCTGCTCCTCCAGGTCCAGCGACGTCATGACAGCGATGGCCGGGTTTGATGCCCGCAGTTTGGCCAGGAGCTTTATTGTGGCCGTGTAAAGGCGTTGAGAGCACTCTCATCAAGCTCCGGGTGTCCCTGGTTCATATGCTTGTCCAGCCTCGAACTGTCGTAACGACAGCCCAAGACTGGACACTTCTCATATCTTATGTTGACCCGGCCTGTCGCAAGGCCGAGCACCAGCTTGCACTCCGTGACGTTTTTAATAATATGGGAGCGCTTCAAGTGATGCAGCAGAGCCGCATACACCCGAAGGCACAGAGGGCAGCAGCTTGTTTCTTTGGGTGGTGTCATGTCTGTATTTGAAAGGGAAAAGAGACATTAAAAAAAACAGTTAAAAAATAAATACTTTCGAAAAATAAATACTTCTTAAAAAAAAGTACTTCGAAAAATAAATACTACTAAAATAAATACTTTATTGAAAAAATGAATATATTAACCAAAAACAAGCTTTATTGAAAATATTAAACTTATTTAAAACAAATTTATATAAATGTATTCAATAAAAACTACACTAACGATATTTTAGCAGTTTAACTTGGACTTATATCGCATCTAAATCAGTTAGTTAATGCATTATAAGCAGTGAAGCCCCTATCAAAAGCACAAAATGGAGGACATGAGGTAGATCCAAAAAGGAGGAAAAACGGAACAAATATGCGATTTGGATAATTGGCCTACATTCAATTAAAAATGATGAAGGCCTGAGTGATTAACTCTTAAAAGTGTTAATTAGTTCATCTCTCACACTTAAACCAGTCAAATCCGGTTCAGTTCACGCGGTCACTCATTAATGTTAAACCAGAACACCGGCGCATCTGGTTACAGGTTGTTTTTTTAACTCAAAGTAGAATGAGGATGATTTCGTGGTCAAAATAACTTTCATGACCACGAAACATGAGGCCCAGATACTGATGAGATGATGAGGTCAAAGAGCTTAAAGAAGAGGAGGCTGTTTGTGTAGCGCAGCTTGATGCAGGGCTGAGATGTGAGTGGAGCTGGGCCTGGATAAAGGTGGAGGTCTAAACAGACGTGAGTACAGCTTCCCACTGTCAGTGTTTTAAATACATTGATAAGGCAGGGTATGCTACATGCAGCCTCTGCTCCAAGGAGATGAACTACAGCAACAAGGGCTCACATGCCCTCTCATCACACTGCCAGACACTGTTCACTGTAATGACCACAGCCAGTGTACTAACAGTCCCACGTTGCTCTCAAGAACCCTGAAGTAATGAGTGTTAAGGTACCTTCATTTCAGCAGGTTGCTAATGCGTGTATAGATTACAACTATTATTTTACTCTTGAAAAGTTAACTTAGCCAGAGTAGATTATCATTTTCATTTAAATAATTGAACTGGGTTGAATGCATATTAATTGCAAATAGAAGATAGGCCACAATTCTAACAGCTGTACAGTAACAGTGGAAGTTAATATTAAGCCATACAGTAATAGGGTTCAATGAAAAATTTACACGACAAAAGGGAAAGCAATATGTGCACTAGCTGGATGCTACTACCTACTAAAGCTCTTATTGATGTGTCACTGTTATGAATGCCTGTCAACCAGAGTATATTTATAAATGTTTATTATTTTAATCAAACTATTGTCTCATTTGTTTGTCATTTAAGGTATACCGTATGCTTTGGAATTCTCATTGTTAGTTTAAATACATTTTCTCACTTTTTCATGTATACACCGAGATTTCACAAAATGTTTGGTCATGGAAATTTGGTTTAAAGTCATGGAAATCCATTGGTCAAAATGTGTATGAACCCTGCTGGGATAACCGCTTGAGTGTTCGAACCCGCTAAGCCCAAGCGCGACCGTGTTTAACCCAGTAGAAGACTCCGCTTAACTTGAACCAGCACACCTTTCATTCGATTGGCATGATAGTGACCAAGGGTCTTGTACCTCGAACGAGTCTCTCCTTCCGTGTATTGAATCGTGTGCGCTTCTTAAGGCTCTCTCTCTCGCCAGGTTCGTAGCCTGTCCTTCTGGTCCGTACAGAAGGCCTCCCCACCCTACTCCCACCAGTGGGTTTCGGGCTTAATCACAAAACAAAAAAACCCACACAAATCAATTGAACTAAACCCGAATCAAACCCATCTATTCTAAGCCCTCAGAAGTTAAATACCAACCTCCCCGACCTTACACAGAGCTGTTCCATTAAGGAAGAGCCCGGTGAACACCACCTCCCTACAGGCATGCAGCAGTCCCAAGTGCGCTTTCAACAGATTTTTAAAGAGTTCTTTTAAGTTTACTTGCTTGTTTTCATACAGCGCGTAGTTCCTCCTTTGGACTGCTGCATGCCTGGCGAAAGCGAGGAGCGTGTTTGCCTGGACTGCAATGCCCCCTCCGCCCTGCTTGGGGAGGCCGAAAAGCCACACCCAATGCCACTCAGTCAGTTGAGCTGCGCTTGCTCTGCAGCCGGTTTTTAGTAGTTGGCAGACAAATGTTTTAAGAGCACCGCATCGCAGGATGAGATTCTCGAAGTCTTCGTCCTCCAAGCCACAGACTGGACAAGTCCGCTGAAATTTAAGCTTGTGGATCTGATGCAGGACGATGCTAGAGTAGAACCTCCTGTGCCTCAGTTTAAAGTCCGTGTTGAATACTGCGTGAGAAATGAATGGAATTGCTAGATTAAACCAGATGGAAGTTATGGGTTTCTTTGGGAATATGGCTGCCCGTCTGGGTTCAGCGGCAGGTCTTTTAGTTAATTTTTGAATCAGGATGTTGTAAATTGTTTTTGTTTTTATTTGGAATAGTGAAGTGGACTTCGCCCCTTGGCACAGGATCATCCTGCATCAGAGTTCCACAAGTGTTCAGCGTACGCCAGTTTTTATCGACCCCTTGGGTGATGCTCATCCCCAAGTCTATGATTTGTTTGGTTTTAAAAACCCCTCCCGCCCTCTTCAGCCCCGTCAATGTTTTATTTTTATCGAAAAAAAAAATTCACCTCCTCCTCCTCCCCCACAGACACCCCCCAGCGTCGTCAGGCCCGCCTCACGGAGGGCCTTAGATGGTAGCGGTCTGCCCTTGTGGGAGAAGGGTGAATTAAGGAAACATGCTCTTTATATTCCACGTCAGGTCTAAGGTGGGGCAGACATTTGTCCCAAGCCTCCAGCACTTCACGGTAGAACCCCGGAAAGCCTCCTGTGACATTTCTGGGAGAGAAGGCGTACAAATTGTAGCTGCTTCTCTCACCATACTTTGCCAGGAGACCTGCCAAGGTATCTTTCCATGGGTGCTGCCTCTTCGAATCCAAAAACCGGCCTATCAATTTAACCCTAAGTCAGTGGCGGGCTGTCAGGGCCTGCAAGGCTTTCTCTGCTGGCCTAAACAGAATCACAAAGCTATATATATTTTATAATTTAAGAATTTTTCTTAGATACACTACATGTATTGTAATTTATAAAAATATTTTTCCCATTCTTATTTTCTCATTGCACAGCTACTGTCTTCCTCAGTTGCTCTGCTTCCAGTGCAGCTTGTTTTAAGTAGAGCTTTTATCCAATCAGATTTCACCCCTGTGTCTCTCGGTAAGAAGAGAGGCTCGAGGCCTGCAGACTCAAGTGAATCCCTTTGCAGTTTAAGTGAATGGGGACGATATTGTTGATTGTCATAGTGTTCAACCAATCAGATCTTTAGTTTGACATGTTGGGCATATTCTTTGACGTGTCAGAGCCTGCTAGCCGGCCTATAATGACGTCAGCATTATATGCCGCCAGTGTCTGTGTGTAGCTTTCCCGCGAGGTACAAAGTGTGCTGTGATTGGCCAATGGGCGAGCACGTGACTATTGTGAAACGAAACTTAACAGCCAGCAGAGGCTGATGGGTAGTGAATCACATCACGTGATGCAGCTCAGCCAATCAAAATTCATTCTGACTGAGCGAGATGCACCATGATAGAGGAACCTGAGCCGAGGAAAGACATTGCAGAGCAGTACATTCAATGCTCAAGTTGTGAAAGTAAAATCCAATGTTAATCTCTTTGGGTTGCGGCTTGTCATTAAGGAATGACTGTGGATCCCACAGCCAGACCAGCTGAGAACATTATATTTTCCTGAATTTAGGCTTTTGCATTTTCTAAATGCTCTAGCATTATTCAGATGACTCGTACCGAACGGTTTAATACGAAGATGTACATAGTTGCAGCCTTGAAAATGAACAGCTGTGGCGCCACAATGTGGATATAAGGTGGTATTTCAGCTGCAGGACAGCAGTGAAGGCCAAGGTATAAAATGCACGGCCCGCCACTGCCCCTAAGTGCATCTCTTTTTGCACTTATGTCAATTAGGTCTAAGCCCCCCTCCCTTTTTTTTAGAGATTAAAGTATTGCGAGCGATCACATTGCCCTGCGCCTTCCACAAGAAGAGATCACGCTGTTTAAAGAAATTAACGCCCAACTCGGCAGCTCGCAAGACCCCAAAATGTGGTTAATTTTAGACGGAACTAGAGCATTAGATACGATTACCTTCCCTCTTATGGTCAGGCCTCGGGCCTGCCACAGGTTGCAGATTTTTCGTGTTTTTGTAATTAGTTCTTGCCAATTCCTGTCCCTGGCTTTGATATCTTTCCCCATGTATACTCCCAGTATTTTTCTCTCCTCTTCAGTGATTTTAAAACCCCATTTAGCAGCGTCGGACTGATCTTCCTTGATGATCACGAGTTCTGATTTGGCTGTTTACTTTAGCGCCTGACGCCTTTTCATAATTACTGATGTGGTTCATAACCCGTTCATGTAAGTACTATTTTTGATGAATATATTGTCATCCGCGTACTGGATGACTTTGACCATTTTATTTCCCTCAGTATTAATTCCTACAATGCTGTTGTCACTCATGATGCTTAGGGCAAGGGGCTCTGCTACTACGCTATATAGTAGGGCCGACAGGGGGCACCCCTGCCTGATGGAACGCCCAAGCACCACTGGCTCCGTGAGGAAGCTGTTTATTTTTATTTTGCTCTCAGCTTGTTTGTAAAGGAGCTTAACCCAATTAATAAAGCCCTCCCCAAAACCATACTTTCTCAGCACCTCCCACATGAAAGCATGTTCCACCCTGTCGAATGCTTTTTCAAGGTCTATGCCCAAAAGGCATCCACCCTCTTTGGACATTTTGTCAACCATGTCTTTCACTGCGATAATGTTGTCGCTAATATCCCTGTCAGGGATGCTGTAGGATTGGGTTTCAGAAACAACTGCTTTGATCACCTCTCGTAGTCTGTTTGCAATTACTTTCGCAAAGATCTTGTAATCAGTGTTTAAAAGGCTAATCGGTCTGTAAAATTTTAGATTGTCTTTAGTGCCTTTTTTTTATAGATGAAAGTGATGATTCCTTCCATTACTGTTTTTGAAGTACTGTTTTTTAATTCCATTTCCTATAATACTTTCAATAGGACTGGAGAGAGCAACTCGGGGAAAGCAGCCGTAAAAGTCAGCAGTGAGACCGTCTGATCCTGGGCTTTTGTTTTCTTTTAGACCCTTTATCGCTGCCTCAATTTCTCCAGTTGTTGTTGGTAAAATGTTTTATCGTTTTCACTGATTTGAAGTTTGATCTGATTTGTCAGTTGTATTTAATTTTTTTGTGGGTATTGCCCTTTGTACAGACTGCTGTAATATTCGTGAGCTAACCTCAATAAATCACTGTTTTCAGGAAATAAATTGTTATTGTCGTCTTTCAGTTCAGTTATAAATTGCTTCTCCTGAGTTACTCTCTCCAGTCCGAGGAAAAAGGCAGTACTTTTTTCCCCTTCTAGCAGGAATAGAGACCTACTTCTGACGGCCGCTCCTTTGCAACGGTGGGCCTCAATTCCTGCTAGCTTTGACCTATAGAATTCATAGTTTTCACTTTTGTAGCTATTGTCTGATTCCATTTTGCCTATTTCTTTATTGAGTAAATCGTTGGTTATGCTCTCCTCCCTCTTAACAGCCCATCTTTTGCCCCTACTGTACTTAATAGTGACTTTTATCCTTAGTTTGATGTCATCCCAGTATGTAATTTTGTTTTCAACAAACGGGATGTCGTAGGCACATTGCGTCAGAAGATTTATCTTTTTTTTATATTCATTATCTTCTAGCAGGCTGTTGTTGAGACACCAAGTGCCTTTGCCTCTTTTACCGGTATTCTCCCCTAATTTTAAGTCCACATAGGCGTGGTCGCTCCATGTGTTAAAAGTGTATTTTACCCCGGAGGTTTTTTTTAACGAGGCCAGAGGCCGCCAGGACCAGGTCGATTCTGGACTGTTTTAAGACGCCCAGCACAACCTGTCTTCTGGAGAATACCCTCAACCCAGGATTAACTACGCGTCAATGAGATTTTTGCTAGTTATGAGGTCTTTAAGTACTGTTCTACTGGTATCACACTTACACTTGTCGTGTGAACTATCGCTATTGGTGAGGGTGATATTAAAGTCTCCTAAAAGGATTGTTTTGTTGTTGACCCATTTATGGAGACTTTTGAAAAAGTTTCTGCGATCCTCCTCAATATTAGGTGCATGGATGTTATTCAGATTATTTCGTTGTTGAACAAGCATCTATTATTATGCATTTTCCGTTGTCAGCTTTATAGATAACCTTACTGTTACTGCTGTGTTTTTTATTTATTAAGAGAGCTACTCTGCGAGCTCTCCCAGCCCCCTCCTGAGCAAAAACCTCCCCGCTCCACATTTTCTGCACGCATTTAAAAGTTGCCGGATCTCACCCAGTTTCTTGGAGGCATACGATGTCTGCATGCTTGTTTCTTTCTAGGACCGCTTGTATTTTTAAAACCACTCTTGTTGAAAGAGGTGATAGCGAGGGAGTCCAGAGCCATCAGGATAGACAGTAAGGTGAAATACAAAACCAAAAATAAAAGCATGACCTTATTTCTTTAGAACTTTCTTTCTGCTGCCGTCTCTTTTTAACAGGTCATAGTTCCCTTTTCTCACCGCCTGGACCTTTTCAACGTCCATCTCTGTGTCCGAGGAGTCCGGCAGCATCAGCGGGGAACAGTCGGCCATGCTGCTCAAGGTGTCTGAAGTCCAAAGAGGACCCCATCTCCGTCGTCACCTCAGGTCTAGTCAGCAAGCCAGCCTCCAGGCCCTTCGCCAACGTGTCCTTTCACCTCCCCTGGGACAGTCTTGCCACCCGGACCTTGTCTGGCTTGACCAGGCTCTGCTCTTTCAGCCTCGCGCTGACTCTCGGCTCATCTCCACTTGGGCCAAGCTGGCTGGATGGAGTCGCTGGCACCACCTCCACTTCTGCCGCTGTAGACTCTGATGCCGCCGCTTGCACTGCTGTCTCTGGCTCCACCGCTGCTGCTGCTGCCGCCGCCGCCTCTCGCGCTGCCGCCGGCGCTCGCGCTGCCATCTCTGGCCCCGCCGCTGCTGCTGTCACTGGCACCACCGCTGCTGCTGTCACTGGCACCACCTCGCTGGCTGCCTTCACCTTCCTCCTCCACCACCTCCTCCACCTCATGGCACACGCAGCTGTCCTGCGCCTGCCTGCACCCCATGCATTTCTTAGTTGTATTGTTTGTGCATTCTCTGGCGTAATGTCCTTGCACGCCGCAAGTGTGTCAAGAGAACTGCGGACACTCACGTTGGATGTGGCCGGACTGCATGCATATTCTGCATATTTTTGTTTACTTATCGTGCAAGACGCGGAAGTACTTTAAGCCCAGCGCCGGCGCGAACTTTGTCGAGTACGGGAGGGACTGGACGTCATTCAATTTCACCCGCACTCTTGTTTCACCTACTTTAAAACCCTCCATCAGGCGGTCCTTGCCCTTTGGATGGCTCATAGTCATTTCGAAGTGTTTCGGATTAATAACACGGCACGCGAGGATTGCACCCCACAGCCGCTGCACATGACTGATCAACTCCATGGTGCTCATAGCTGCACCACCCTCCGTCTCCACATTCACCGTAAGATTCTTCAGATCTTGTTCTTGCCTGTTCTCTACAGCTTGCGCGCTGTCCCCGCCTTCAATCGCCGTCTGGTTGTTGGGGTTATCCATGAGTGTCATCGTTGATTTGGTCCGGGTCTGGTTCACGGGTAAGTCTGTCATTTTGAAAAGGAAAGCGCCCCTCTCAGTGAAAAACCACGGGGATAGTTTGCAAAAGCGAAAACAAAACTTCCCCCCAATCAGTGTAACACTGATGGGGGTACTGCGCACTAACCCAAACAAATAAAACACAGAAAAAGGTTAACATTTAGCACATATGAAAACAAAAGGAGAGAGAAAAAGGAGGAAGAAAAAGCGTGCTTGCTCCGGAGATCAGCAACTCAACTGCTCACAGGTGTCTCAATCAAGAATGGTCAGAGAGGTATGGCCATAATCATGGCATGCTCCAAAAAGAGAAAAGTTAACAGCAAGACCAGAGAACCAAGAATCGACGAACTCTTGTAAGTTCATTCTGCCCATCATGTGTTCAGAGACCGTGACCTTTATTAAAAGCGGCAATGTGAAGCAATTACATTTTTTCTTTCTGTTAGTATTTTATTCTTAAATTCATATTTTATTTGAAATGGGAGAACATTATTATGAGAGTATATATTATTCATAATTCTTAGTGTGAAGGATTTCAGTATTAGAAATATTATTAGTAGGATTTAATAACACCCCTAGTGGTGAGTAGAAGTGTCACAATAAGAATGTCAAAATATGTTGAGTCACAAAATATTTACTTATGTTACTAATACTCTTACTTATAGAGGATATTATGTTACAGTATTTTACTCATTGAATGTATTAAACCATAGAAGTATAGTCACTAAAGGTATTAAAACACTGTATGAATAGTTTTGAGGGTCAGAAAGGGATTATTTTGAGTGAGGCTTTTCAGAGGTGCAGCAGAGAGAGGGACGGACAACTGACCAGCAGTCACAGGAGGAGGAGTCCGGACGACTTCAACCAAACACTGAGATGATAACTGCCCGAAGCCAGGAGGGGCTATTGAATTTCGGCCAATCACAGAGGCTGATACTGGACATTTAAACTTTAGGACAGGGACTTTTAAATATAGGCTTAGTTCCAGAGGGTTTTGCCAGAGTTCGTGCCGTTACCACTCTGGGGGACCAGCTGGGCTGGGCTATTTGGTGGGCCTTGTGAGAACATATTAATATCGATAGAGTAATTCAGTTTGCAACTGTTATAGCTTCTCTTGTTTATTAAATACTTTTTGATTGTAAACCGGATCCAGTTCATTTTTGGTGCGACTTCACTACCGAAGGTTTGCAGCAGCGAAAGTCCCATCTGGGTCTCCCCTGAAAAGGTCTAGCCCTAACATTAGTTTATTTTGAAAACTGACGATGCATATTGTTGAGATATTAAATTGGACTTTCTTTATTGGATTTGTAAGTTATTCACTACATACAGACTGTGATACAACTGCAAGGCTACTTCAATAATTATGGGACTAAATCATAGCACAAGTTAGACATTACTGTGATGTTCTGGACCTCTGCGTGAGGAAATTCTCTTTAAATGGACCTTGTTGATTTGTAATTGAATACCCCTGCTCTATAGCTACAACACAACCAATATAATCATTGTAACAATGCAAATATCATCACTGTGTATGTTTCAGAAGGCTGATTTGAAAAGAGAACCATATATACAGTATTTAAAGTCCTCAGTTGCTGAAACAAGCTTACTTAAAAAAAGGTTTGATTTTTTTACAGTTTGCCAGAAAATGTCTTAATCTGTGGCGCTCCAAACCCGTGTTGATCTAACTCATTAGCATCATTATTACCCAGCCTGGGGCTGAGATCTGGCACTTCTCCTCCTCTCTTCTTCCACCCATCTACTCACCGTACATTCTTCCCCCCCACCCTCTCTTCACCGGTGTCCCTCTTGGACACCATCATCCTTATTTTTTCCTTCCATCATCTACACACCGGTTTACACACATTCTCTGTCTTCTCGTTCCCAAGTTTCAAGGGAGGGATGGAAAAAAAATCCAGAGTTTGAAATGAGAGAGAGAGAGAAAAAGGAAAGAGATGAAGCAGATGTCTATTCAATTAAGAGAGTAATGAGCAGAGCGAGAAGTAGCTTCAACACACACACACTCTCACAGCGGGGATTGTGCTAGAGGGTCCGGTTTCACAGAGCGAAGAGACAGCAACACCTGGCTACCTTTCTGTACAACGTCCCAAATTAACGCTCCCTCTCCTCTCATGCCAACCCTGCTCTTTTATTCCTTCCTGCTCCTCTTCTGTATTTCAGTTTGTCCATCCTTTCTTTTCTCCTCCTTGCTTTGCTTTTTTGATCTTTGGTATTCTCAGTTATTCACAAGTAGATATGGCAAAACATTTTGTCCCGCAGTTCACATACAGTACACAGGCTGTTGAGATGTCAAACATGGCGGGTTTAGGAGGAGATGCGTGTCAGAACTATTCCTTGAAAAACAACAGAGTATGCATCCACAGGTTACATCCATGCAGCATCTCCAGATGCAGCGCGGTGCCAGGTACAGTCGCATGTATGGTCTTGTTACAGGCACATTGATACTAAATCTAGCAACTTCAAACGACTTCAGGAAGTTGAACAGTCACTGTGTTTGGCAAGAAACGTTTCCACTATAACCCCCTGAAAACACGGATACAACTAACTAAATACAACATGTTCTTCGGCTTTAGACGTGCTTGGTAAGTCTAGTTATATATTTTCGACAGCGTCGTTCAAGCAGTTTCCTTCTGCTTCCAGTCTTCATACTAAGCTAGGCTAACAACATCACATATATGTAACATGATCTCACAGAAATAGGTGGAATGACCACGAACTGTTAACAGCGCACTACGTGGTGGTGGCACGCAGCGTGTTGACGCCAAAGATATAATTTAACGTTAGGTTGTAGGAGAAAATGTAATTTTGCAATAACTTGACAACACATTACGGCATTATGACATGACGTGCCACCACCACGTGATGCGCTGTAAACAGGTCGTAGTCATTTAACATATTCCTGTGACACCCGGCTGCAAAAATAAGAGCTATCAATCGATCTTCTCTTATTCTCAGAAAGCAAGCACATGAGCACACAAAATGTTGAACTGTTCCTTTAAAGAAATTTGAAAGAGTTAACCTTTAGTACTGCTATGAAGTAGTCTAAAAGAGACAATTTTGAATTAAAGAACTTTCTGACCAGGGTTTCGATGGTACGGATTCCCATATGACGAATAAAACAATATGGATAGCAAAAACACCCCAAAATGGTTGCATTTAGAATATTTATTGCATTTGTGTTATTAAATTATTGCCGTTAGTCAGAACCGGAACCAGACAATGCTGCACGTGCGTTGGGGTGTTTACTACCTCGCTAACAGACTGGCAAAGTAAATGAAAGAGTTTGACTATAAAAAGTTTGACTAATCCCTCAACGGCACAAACAAACTGTGCAAAATGATTCAACTGACAAAGAAGATTATACTACATAGAGTTTTGTTACTGTAATGGAGCTTTTTTTCATTAATGTTTTAAGCTGACATATCACTGCATATATTTTCTTTATTACTCAAAATATAAGATGACAATGGCAACCATATCTTAAGTTTTGGTAACCAAAAGCCGATGCCTGGTTGTCAGCCTAGCAACCACTTTTAAAAATGAGTGTTGTGCCCTTTGCCCCAGAGAATAAGATTATAAATCTGACCAGCTCTCAATACACAATGCGGATCCATGCTATGGGATATTGACTCTTGTGAATATGAGTGTGTGTGTGTGTGTGTGTAAGAGAGATTTAGCAGGGAAAGAAAGAGATGTGTGTGTGGTAATGTGTGTGTAAGAGGAAAACAAAGCCATTTTGTGCTTCATGCTACTCCAGTACACTGTGAATTAATGTGCATTTCTACTTCCTTCTGGCTGTGTGTGTGTGTGTGTGTGTGTGTGTGTGTGTGTATTTCTCTGTGAAATATGATATGTGCAATCCCAGGTGAATCACCCTCTTTTACAATTTTATGTATTTCAGACGCAGCCTCAGTTAGGATCCTTCCAGAAGACAGACGCTATCCTATCCAGCCAAATAATCCTATTACACACTCACACACATATCGGGCACAACAGGACTCGGTAAGGGGCATCTAAATCCTTCAGAAATGGACTGAGCCGCAAAATAGATTCCCACAAGCCAGGAGATAATACAGATCAAAAATGCAAACACACACACACACACACACACACACACACACACACACACACACACACTTTTATGTACATATACCCATACTGCCACCATGTACACACACAGTCCCTCACGACCACACACTTTCTCTTTTCTGTAGCCCACACATACACACATAGGTTTTCTACCTGAGTACCAGTCACTCTTCCCTCTGCCAAGTTTACTCCATCCTGTTTGTTAACAGAAAATATAAAAATTGGGAGATTGACATGAACCCACACCCTGCTACAAAAACACTACTCATTTTACTGTATTAATGAGTGTTTCAAAGACATCCTCCTTTCGACTGTAAAATAATTGCAAAGTAATTCCTGAAACTTGGGGCTAATACAGTCTGAAGGAACCTTTTTAATTCACCACTGGGGGCCCATCAAAGTGTCTGCACCCACTGAAGCGTTGAACTTCATTCCTGGAGGTGTATATAATATTTCTCTTAACAGTTTCCAAGATTAAGCACAGCACTGAAAGCTACTCTCTTCATCACCACAACACACACTCAAATCAGCCTTAATTATAACAGAGGACATTGCCTCAGCTCAGTTTCCTTTTAATATTTATCTTCAAAGTAAATGGCTGCTGAAAAGCTTTTCGAAACGAATAAACAGGGCCTTAACATAACTCTGAATCCATATTTAGAACTCATGCCTAGGAAACAATTACCATGATTGAAAGTTTTTTTCAAATACAAACAGTCACTGTTGGGTAATAACTTCATATTGTCGACACAACCTTTACTATCCCCAACATTCACATGAATTCTGCTGTTCTTTTGCCGAGTCTGCACATTATACACCATCATTATTCATGACAAGTGTTCTAATGTACTTGTTTTTCAAGACTTTTGAGTGGTGAATGTGAACCTGAGACAACAGCAAACTTGCATAAATTATTGAACCAAGGAGCTGATAATGTAAATTGATTTATGGAGCTTAAAAGAGTAGCCGAAAGTTAAACCAACACTAGCAGGCTTTTATTATCAGATCAATTATTTCCCAAAAGTAAAATGTTATACAACAGTTTATCAGAAGAAATCATCCCCTCCTTACCTGAAGCGAAAAAACAAGATGAGATTTCAATCATTGTTCATGATTCAATAAGCTGAAGGTGGACAACACTGTAATGGGATTTCAGTAGTCCAGTCCATGTCCATTTGGTCAGGCTCACAAACAAGACACAAAATGTTTTTTTGTTTGTTTCTTACACCGTTAACATCCTAAAAAGTATTTTCTCTCTAGATGTGGTTTCTACCTTGTCCCCTATACACCGGTATCACAGGTGTGTTCCAATAACGAAGGACATAATTTAGTTACTTGCTGGTTAGCATTGGATCATGCATTCAGTCAGTAGAAAGCAATACTAATGGAACGTCAATTAGCATGTTTGTTTTTTTTGACACAAAAATGAAACGCATCCACATGATTATGCAACATTCAGAGCTAGTAATGTAGTATTTACAAAGACCACTTATGGTGGGCAGGTGAATGTGTACAACAAACTTTCAAGCACCACACTAGTGTTCAACATCGTGTACCAAGGTGTTGTGGATGGTTTTGTTGCATAAACGTTCGTGACGGTGTTACAAAACCTCCTAAATGTACGTAGTTAATTGAGGCCCAACCATGAAGTTTTTCCTTATCCTAATGATGTGGTTTTGTTGCCCAAACCTGACTTTTCTCTTGCAACGTAATGTCGTCCTAAAAAAAAGTTGTTCCGAGCGACATGAAAAAGGCAGACAATGCACTTCCCTGTACCAACCAATAGATTTCATTTAGTGACTATTTCACAGACTGCCGTGAGACTGTCCATTGTGGTGTTCTCTAATAATTACCAACATCATCGCAGAAGCATTTGTTGTGGTAATTGGAAGCTCATTCTAACATTCGACATGCATACAAATTACAGATCAACCTCCTGCTGGGACGGGTTGTGGCAGAGTTGTTGCTTATTTTACAAATAGACCAGCTTCAGTGGAGGCATTATGTTTTTAACAAACTGAACAATGGATGTCTGAGCTCCTCACCATATCTCTAAGGACACCCACCTCAGGGAGAAAAATCTTTTAATTGTCCGTTATAAAAAGACAAAAAATGGTTTGACACAGTCCCAGCCCTTATGTCAGGGTATTTCAAGCGTTATTAGAGGATCTGGCAAGCACTTCTTTCAAAGCTAACCAAATGGTATAAAATCCCAGGAATATACATGGAACCAAATGTTTTTAGTTTTCGGTATTTATAAGTGATGGTTCAGGTTTTAGATGTAAATATGCTGCAAGTGTCGTCTTGGGAGCAAAACTTAGCATATCGTAGATACGAAAAGACCCCATCAACCAAGACACAAGGATGTTAGTTGTTACTTGACTCTGGCTCCTAGTAGTGTTTCTGAGAGGGTATGATTGGTACAATTCTTCAGTTTGACCTGTTATTTAAGGAAATTTACAGGGATTACAGGGAAAAAATGACAAGATGTCTCAAATATTGCAGGAATTTTGTGTCCAACACATTCTCACATCAGCCTAGTCAGTGGCCCAAGGCTTCAAACTGTTCTACTTGTTGCACACATTAAGTGACTTTGCAAGTAAAACGTCTGCCTTAACAGGAAACGAACAGTTTCCACTAATAATATGCTTAAAGTGTCTTTTCCAAGTAAACTTACAATGTAGGTTTTAGGTTTACTTGGGAATGCTTCGGAAAAGATTGTGGTTGGGTTATAATAAGTGTTTGCTATGCTATGTAAAGCCAAGTCAACGTTGACTTGGTTTCACACAGGACATGAACAGCGGTTTCCGGAGTGACAGTCTGGTAAAGACACTCCTCCCTAAGTGGACATTTGTTCTCTTTATAGTGCGTCAGTGGCTGTTAGTGTCTAACATGAAGGCAGATGGGTTTACATTGGGTTTATTTAGTTGAAAGCCTGGTGAGTCTCACGCTGACGCTTAAGTGTGGGTATTTATTAAATCGGGAGTGAGAAGAGGTTGTTGTGTCAACTCTTGCGACCAAGAACTCTTGAAGGGACTGCCTTAAGATTAAGAAGTGTGTGTGTGTGAGAGAGACGGTCCAAACAGTGTTATTGTGCCTCCAGCTGTCATCTGTGACCCCCCCCCCCCCCCGTGACATATTTAATAGGTTCTATACTGACCCTGCGGGACGCACACATCGTTTCATACACACACACACTATAACGTGCATGGTCTAATTTGGTTATTGTTGACAGCAGTGAGCAAGCTTCAGTCCATCTGTCCACTCACAGTGACAGACTATATTTATATCTGAGAGTATACGTGTCAGTGTGTGTGTGTGTGTGTGTGTGTGTGTGTGTGTGTGTGTGTTTTCGGCATTGATTGTGGGCTTTGATACGTTTGATAATTGTGTGTTTGTCTGTGTAAATATGTGACGTAGGTGTGTGGGCAGTTAGACTGCTGTGCCTTCAGCACCCTGTGGACAACTAAGATGAGCCACAGTGCCCTACCTGCCTACTGGAACAAACACACACACACAAAACTTTTTGATAAACAACAATAACATATTTACATATCTTCTCAACCTCTTTTTCTTCAGCATCTTTCTTAAAACAAATGCTTATTACCACTGTTAGCTTAGCTTACCCTCTCTGTCTCTCTCTCTCTCTCTCTGTCACACACACACAGCTTCTGTTCATAGCACTTGTGATACTTTTGCTCCTGCATCTGCTTCCATTTTTTCTCCCACATCCCGCCTCCTCCAAGCATCACTTTAATGTCAGAGCTCATGGTCAACTACGCCACAGTCAAGGACACTCTGTAGTCTTGAGCTGATGCCGAATTCATGGAGTATATCCACCAATCCAACAAAGTGAACCTGAGACAAAATTAATAGTGTTGTTGCAGCTCGTAAACTCAAATACTGTATATTCGCGCTCATCACCAGGAGGCTGCCCTCAGAATTGGCCTCCCGGATGTCTGAGCTCCTCACGCTATCACTAAAGGTGAGCCCAAAAACACCCTGTGAAGGAAACTCATTTGAGCCACTTCGGTCACAAACCAGAGTTTATGACCATAGGTGAAGGTTGGAACGTAGATTGACTCGTAAACCAAGCAGCTCCCCTTCAGGCTTAAAGTCCCTCTTTTCTGCGATGGCTAACATTGCAGCAGTCCAGAAAATGTCTTGTGACAATTGCAATTCACTAGAAAAACTGACAGCTGGAAGAACAGGTGGGTTTCTTTGATCTCAATTTGACATATTTAAAACTGATAACACTTGAGTTTGTGTTTTGAAGGATGCAATCTGGACTCTATTTCTCAGATACGTACATGGCATTAATGTATAAAGGGAAACATGATATGTTACACCTTTTTTTATTTATTCTTATGACGAGTGGCCATGATGACGTTTCCATCTGTTCGGGTTTTTGAAAGGATCAAAATACGACCAGGGACTGCACAGCATTTTGAGACTTTGTCCCGCATTACGATTGGCGTTAGTCTTAAAAAGTGGAACTGCTGCAGGACAGAAACCTTTCTAAAATCTGGCTTTTATCGAATAGCTTTGAAGAAGGGAAGGGTTGTCACTACGGAGCTGCGCTTGATGTCAGTAAAACTGCACACACGTGGGTCAAGTGCAGGTCGACCTGTCACCGTCTTTGCGGCGCCACGCTCAGTAGAAAAATTGCAGTCGCTACAAAGTCACACGCTGTGCAGATTTAGGCAGAACATGATAGAAACTTCCACAAAGAAAAGGAAATACAGCTACAACAAAGACTGGGAAATTTAACTGGATGAGCTGGTAGCGGAATATAAATGTTTATTTTTTGTAAAGTTAATAAGATACGATATCAAAACTTCAGATAACCTCTCAGCATTAGTAACGCGCCTCACAATTCCCACACATACATCTAATACTGGTCTTCTCCTAGTGTGACCACATGCTATTTTGTCTACTCATGATGTCACTCTTAGTAATGATGCCAAAGCTTATATTGTCCTGTTTTTGCCAAGAGATATATAGATAGATATATCTATATCTATCTA
>NW_022280094.1:168893-204286 GCF_004355925.1 Anarrhichthys ocellatus
AGAGATAGATATATATCTATCTAGAGATATAGATATAGAGAGAGATTCAAACTTCTTATATCTAACAAAGTATTATCTCATACTGTCTCAGAAGAAATTGAATGACTCAATATGAATATAAATAAGCCATGTCATGTCTTGTGGAAGATTAATTTAAAGCACCTGTCAGAAAGGCAGAATCCCTTCAAATTTCATTGGGATCCATAATATTTTTATAAAGTAACAATGTTGACTGAAGGCTTGTGTTTTAACTATTTCCAACTTTCCTCACTGTCCCGAGAAGTCAGAACACATCACTACTCAGAAGCTTGATATATTTTGACCTGACAGTTTTCAGCAAAGCAATTCATCTCTAGTCTCTTCACCACCTCACAACCATGTCTTGAGTATTCACGTATTAAATATGCAAGATAAATGTCACATTGAAGGTTAAGAAGTATGACCTCATTAATTCCAGATTCAACTGTATTATACCATTTTCACGATTTTTTGTTTTGTCACAATTATCTTTCAAACTTTAAACCATATGTAAAGTTAAAATAATTAACAGCACACAAGCCATTACCATCCAAAAGGTGCTCTTAAAAAGTGCTAGTTTTGGTTCTTCATCATCCAGTCGTATTTTGTCCTCCACACAAATTAATATCCTCCAAGTTTGACCCGTCAGCTCCTTCCCTGCTGTGAGAAAGAACACTTCCCCGGGACTGTTCCGCTAAACAACTCCATTTTGAGTTGAAGAAATGGTTTGAAGAACACACAACTAACACTGAATGCACAACAAATTCTTTAAAACAGTTGTCAGCTATAAATGGTGTTTGCTGGTCCTGATCCACTTCATTCTGGAGCATAATAGTCACTGTAAAGAAGCTGACCGGTCAAACTTGTAGGATCTATTCATTTGTGTGGAGGAGAAAATACCACTGGATGGGGAAGAGGCAATACAGTCACTCTGAAACATGACAGCACATTTTATCAAATATTTCCATGCATTAGCTTAGGCTCCTTCAGTAAAACTGAATATCAACTTAACACATGCAAGCTTTACACTTCTTCTTCTTCCAGACATGTTTCTTCTACAAAGTGGAAGAGGTTCTCCTCTTCGATCACCATATCCTTGACATCTTCTGGGCAGCCTTCCCTACTGTCCTCTTAGAATGTTTAGCTTTGTATCAGCCTGCAAAACTCAACTGCACAAATGATTCCCATGTAGTCCAGAATGTAGCGACTCAGAAATCTCTGAACCCAAAAGCCGAATTTCAGAAGGCAGTTGAATATCCCAATTCCCAGGCAGGAGTCAAAAACAGGGTAGACAGGCATGGAGTTCAGGTGCCAGGTTCAGGGACCAGGTGTGGAAAGGGAGGGGGGAGCAGGTGAGGGTAACGAGCTGATTGTAGGGCAGTTAAGGTTGACATGAGAGTTAGGTTAAAAAACACCATGAAATAAAGTCACAATAAAAGTGCGCTCGTGACACAGAAGCTGTTTTTATTTTCTGTTCTACACACGTGAAGAAAGGCTCATTTAGAGTTACCCCATTGAGCTCTTGTAGGTGGACTGTCATGCCGATCTTCTGGAAGAAGAAAAGGGTCACTCCACCATGAAGGATTGCAGATCTGTTCCATTGTTTTTGTCTTGAATTCTGGAGTAGTGAGTGCTCTTCATAAGAGTTTTTAACTTTACTGAACACCATGTTGTCTTTCTTCTAGTGGCTTGCGGGTGTCTCACTCACTGGCAAAAATGCCATTTCCCACTATAAGCATCCACATGTGACCTGCACAGCTGCCGTTGGTTGGGAATCCTTCACTGTCATACTCATCTGATCTCTGTTTGCACTTTATTACCATCGGGGCTTAAGACCTCTTCGCATTTTCATTCTCGGCTTATAACTGTTTGACCAGTGAGTGATATCCTGTCCCCACCACATCACCGTCTATGACATCTTGCTGTGAAAGTGGATGCTTTCTTGGCCACTTCTGTGGAGGCTT
The DNA here is from genome assembly GCF_004355925.1 of Anarrhichthys ocellatus. NCBI lineage: Eukaryota > Metazoa > Chordata > Actinopteri > Perciformes > Anarhichadidae > Anarrhichthys > Anarrhichthys ocellatus. Next base: position 170,876 of record NW_022280094.1, read on the forward strand.
GTTTACCCGGAAAAGTAAAGGCATTCATAATCTCAGAAACCACAATACGGATCATAACTCTCTCATTTCTAACCGTGGACTTGGCCTTCAGGTAACTTTCTCCATGGAGTCTTGAAGCTGCCAACCCAAACTGCAAAAGTAACGGGAAGGCTGGGCAAGGAGTAACAAGAGAATGTGAAGCACCACAAGGAAGTTGGAGAGGTCAGTCCTGAGTGGCTGTGGATTTCAGCGCTCTGTGCTGTGAAACAACAATAATGAAACTAACAAAATATTTTGAATGATGTTATATGACCTTGGTTGTGCTGAAAAACAAATGCTGTCAAAATAACGAATTTCTTACCTGGAAGCCACTAATTTTTTCGCTTGAATTGGTTTTAGTGTTGAAAGCAGATCAACTTCCTGGATTAGGTGATAATCCTCAGGGGTCCCCACCCCCAACGGTTGTAGTGTTTCCTCTAAAATAGTTAGAGGTCATTGCTAAGGTATTGCCAGACCCCCCAGCCTCTATTCTATGTTTGTGGCTTCGCGCTGCATCATCCATTTGAGTATGAAAGAGTGAATAAAGCTCAATTACTACATGACAACCCAAGACATCCATCAGTGTGACAACACGCTGTGTTTCAATGGAACCATTTGGTACCCATCCTTCATGTAAGATGTTAATGGTTAGAAATCAATCAAGTCACTCATGTTCAGACACTGCATCTTTACATTGTCTTTCCTGACTGAGTACAGATGAGAAACATACATTACCACCAGATAATGAACAGTGTCATTCTTTATCAAGATAAGCACAAGTTCACCAAACTCCATGGAGTCAGTGTTCCCTCAGTGTTGATGAGGAACTGTCCTTTCTTGTATGATGTTCCCTCACACAGCATTTATACTGTGACCTTTGTGTTGGTCTCAGTGAAGCCAAATTGTCTCACTGCATCTTAAATGTCTTTTCTGTATAGTACTGTGTACTACTATATATATTTTACTTGCAAGACAGCTTGACCAATTGATCCTGCTGAAAGATAAAGCTTATGTCTTTCAGAGAGTAAGGCCAATTCTCCAAAGGTCTTTCACATCTCTTGAAATAACTTGTGCTTACTTTCAAAGCGCATTGTCCAAAGTCTGATCAAAGGCCCACATTTCAGAATCAGTGCTGTGTAATGACGTAAATGATGATGCTTTGGTTTCAGGTTACTTTCTGTGAATTAAGCTTTTCCTGACTCTGAATATTCTCAAGAAGATCAAGTTATCAACCTGACGAAGAGATTTTCTGAGCACACATCATGTCCACGATGTCTTCGAGCTACAAAGTCATCTGCAACACATCGCCTGCTGTGTCTTTCACTCTGTCACCAATAATGAGAGGCAACAGCCTTAGAAGATTTCCATTCTGCATGGCCTGTCCTGAGAGTAGCTGCTTGAGGGCTGACCTCACATGGCTTTGTAGAAGCATCAGTCGCAGTATTTGAACTGTTTAATGTTCCGAATCAGAGTGGAGTAAGTTAACTACTTTTTCTGTCTTTATGAAATACTTAAGATACAGTGCAACATCATAAGACCTCAATGGTGCACTCTGGTCCACACAGATTTGGATCATTACCCTGAAATTCACATTGAGTTATTAGGCAGAGATACTGCTAGTGACAATGCAGTGCAAGCCTAAATTATCTCCAGCAATGCAATGCAAGGTTGCTTTGACTACTGTTTAATATGATACTACGATCCCAATCTCCTCTAAATCTTTCAAGTCTGCTAGTAAGTCAGAGAACACCTTAGCGTGCCGACATGCTTTCTCTCTACACAATGACACAAACAACACAGTTCTGCCACATGCAGAGAACGGAAGCGAAGTGATGTCCTCATCTGATAATGGGTTGTTTTTAAGCAGTGATGTAAGTTTAGTTTATATCAGACCCAGCTCATGTGTGTTTTGCATCTCCTCAACAACGTTCTGTAAGGTTGAAGTACCTAGTAGAAACTGTTCCGTACACTTTTGGCCCCTCAGCACACACCAGCGAGCACTCCTCTGTTGTTAGGAGCCAGGTAAGCAGTTTGTGTGCTCATTCTCGGGGGCAATATCAATTGGACAGTCTACACTTTGACTGATGTCTTTTGGACACATTTCTTTTCTGAGAAATGTGAAAAAGCAACGCCTCAGTATGAAAGGTCATAAAGCTCAAAGGTTCTCCGTGCAGGCAACCAACGGTGTTCAGTGCAGAACACACAACATAACATTTATTCAACAAAAGGCAATATATTTAACAACTTGTGATAACATAAAAATGATTCAATACAGACTACAGTACTGTGAGAAGCATACATTAGGTTGAAATGTACATTTTGTCTCCTCTAGTCGTCTCCCCTCTCAAGCTGCAGTTGTGAGTGAGCATCCTCTACTGCTGTGGGCGCACCTAGCAAACCTACTGAAATCTCACAGGGACAAATGGCGTGGTCTCCTGCTTTCTCAGGAATCAAAGAGGGCTGAAGAGGACACACGTATAAATTGTATTCACAAACCGGAAGTGTTTATTCAGCGATCGGGAAAAAATATTTTTTACGGAACATCGTGTAGTGTAAGGAATATAGAACATTGATGTTAAACGTTCATGAAAGCTTTTACTCTGAGACTGGAACAATTTCGGTAGAAGCGCAAACTTCCAGAAGAAATTTCACAACCCCAGGAGTGACGGCGTTGTGCCATGAATGTAATCCCCACAGTAGAGCATCACAATGATGGGTATGCCGAAATGGCACTGAAAGGGGTTCAAAATTATAATTTCCGACCATTAGCATCTATCGAACACAGTTTTTTTTTGTTATTGCGTTATTTTGTCTGTCTTTCTTTCTGTCTGTCTCTCTCTGTCTGTCTGTCTGTCTGTCGGGGGGGGGTCATGAGTCTATAAAGGTACCTAAGATGCAACGTCTGCTCTGCAAAGAAAGCACAACTTAAATGTGGGGAAGACATATGCAACATCTGCACACGCAAGGTTTCCTTCCACTGCTTTTCATGAGTACTTGTTTGCAGTTAGCACTAATTGCTTTGTTTAGTAATCGATAGTTTTAATTAGATAGTGGTTATGAGGACAGTGTTTGAAGGTTGTAAGGGTTAAAAATGGTTATATGACAAAACAGCCATTTTCAGTTTCAATGAAATCATTATAATTTAGCTGTTATTAGTGGTGCTAACTCACGGTTCGGATCGGATCAGCAAAAGGGAGCAAATAGAACTTCCAGAGATCCCTGATCATGTTTTTTTGCCGCTGATACTAATTACCGATCATTGATGATCCATATTGGCAGATACAGATCCCTTTGATGTTTGATTATAGCAGCTGGTCTAAAAGGATCCAGACTATTTTTCTACCGTCCCAAAAATCATTTCAACCACTCTGAAGTCTGTAAACCATCAAACATTCTAAATGTTATCCTTTTACTTGTTATAGTCTCGTTTTTTTCTTCATAAAATCACATTTAAATGGTAAGGAAATAAAACATTTTTAATTGATGAAAACAGATCTTGTCATTAGTAGTTTTAAGGATGTATTATAAGCTGCTTATAGCTAGTGTTAACAGCTCATAATTCATCTCTAATATCTATTTATGTTGTGAAAATATATTCTTCAAACAACTGGATTTATTCAAGTTTCTCACCAACACTACATTTTACAGATCACATGTGAACACATCATGATAACGTTATAATTTACCATTGCCCAATACTCATTTTTACTGAACAGAGCCTGAACGCATCATATTGTAAGGGAATGTAATCCTCATTCGCATTAGCGGTGCTGCTAACGTTTCTAGCTCTCCTCTTGTCAGTTTAAACACAGATTGGTTGTTTACAATGTAACATTATCAGAGATCTGCTACTTGAAAAGCATGAATGATGTCCTGATAACATATTTTACTGAATATCGACGGATAACGACCGTCAGTAAAACCTTGTAATGGTTAACTTTAAACTGTGTGATTAATCTGAAGTTCACATGCATGCCAAACCGTGAGGGGGGATCCGTACGGATCAATGATTGACAGGAGTCAGTTACACAGCCAGCTGTTATGTTTTCATGTCTTAGAGGACATGATTTTGAACACTCTCCACCTCTCTGCCCATTTTTGGTCACTGCTAAGATGGCGACGGCTGACTGACCTTGAGCTCTTCAGAAACCTACGGGTGATGTCACGGAGACAACGTCCACCAGTCTCTGGTTCTTCCTGGCGTACCATGTATGCTGATAATGGAGCTGGACAGGGTAACTGCACAGCAGCTACTAGCATAGACATCAAGGTCAGCAATGCTTGTAATTTCTTATGTTGAAATTAACCACTGGTAGTCAAAGCTGATGTTGTTGACGTATATGACCCAATCAAGAAGCAAACTTGGGTGTCTGCGTTATCGTTTTCAAATGTCTCTCTTTTCTGCCCGTTCAATATAAAACGCAAACTGTAGAGTTTTCAAACTAACACGGCTTCAGCAGCGTTTCAAATGTCTCTGTTTTAGTGGTGCTAAAATTCCGAGGAAGCGTGGTCGCCAGGCAATAACGTAGCAAAAGTTATGCTTTGTTAAAATGCATGCTAAGGAGAAACGTGTGTGTGTGTGTTCAGTCCGGCCATGTGTCAGCAGTAATCCTCTCGAGAACATGAGAGCAGATGAGACTCCTAACTTCTGCTGCTCCTCTTCTCCCTGCTCTTTCCTCTCTTCTCTTCCTTTGTACCTTCTCTTCTCAGCTTTCTCTGTTCTCATTTTTACATTTGTTCCTTCTCTCCCTCGTACATCTTATGTTCCTTTAGCCTCTCATCACCTCTCCTCCTTTCTCCAATCATCTGTTCTCCTCCCCCACTCGCCCCTATCCCTTCCTTTTTTCTCCTTCCCTCCTTTTCACCCTCTACTATTCCCTTGTCCTCCCTTCACCTCTCCTCCTCCTCTGACTCTATCTTCTCCATTCATTGCTTTTATTCTTCTCCTTTTCCCCTCTGCTACTCCTCCTCCTCGATCTATCCTCTGCCATTCATTCCCAATTTCCTTCAATGTCCAATGTTCTTGGCGGCTATGTGTACGTGTGTGTGTGAGAGAGAGAGAGGGCAGATAGCAGCATCAGTATTCACCACAGTACTTATCTCTCTGTGATAGCCCACCCGCTCTTCTCTGCTGCCCAACGGAAGTGCGACTGCGTGTTAGCAGTGAGTCTCTCCATCTACATCGTGGGACATTAGTATTCGTCTTCCCTTCCTGTCCCTCCATTCTCGCTGCTCTCTTTCTTCTTGTTTTTCAATGCAACACTCTTTTTTTCTCTCTCACTCTCTCCTACATGTCTGCCTCTCTCTTTTTGAGTTCCTGTGAGAGTACTGTATTATGCCGTATCTTCATATCTGTCGCAAAAGCTTTACTTTAAAAAGAGCTGAAAGGAGCTTAAGAATTTGTATGATTTCCTTGCAGTTTTTTTTTTTTAATGTAAGCTTGAAGCTAAACCTACTTTTTCAATGACAGTATGCGAAATGCAAATATTGGAATACATCTGATTGATATTTCATGTTGTGACTGTTAAGACTTAAGATATAGAGCCACATAATGCATGTTTGCGCACGTTCTATAGCGCCACACAGCGGATACAGGAAGCGTTGGACTATTTGCAAAGCATAATTTCCAGCACCAGGCGGATTTAAAACGGACTTCCTGAACCTTGCCACTGAGCTGATATTTAACTATTTTTAAAAAGTCACACTGCGGATAATCGATACTTTATGTTATAACATGTTTTGTCTTCATGTATGCTGTATTTACTGTCAACCTGTGTGATTCTTGCAGCCAAAAGTACTATTTGCTGATATTTGTCAATATGAAGGGAAATTGCATCTCAATTGTGGATTTCTTGACATTGTAATGCTAAAAATATGCATTTGAACTTTGTGTCCTCAATGTGAACTCGAAAACATACGTGCCATCTATTAAGGATGACACGTATGTGGAAAAGTAACAAAACTACAGTGGGTACGGAAAGTATTCAGACCCCTTTAAATTTTTCACTCTTTGTTTCATTGCAGCCAATTGCTAAAATCAAAAAAGTTCATTTTATTTCTCACTAATGTACACTCGGCACCCCATCTTGACAGAAAGAAACAAATGTAGAAATTTTTGCAAATTTATTAAAAAAGAGAAACTGAAATATCACATGGTCATAAGTATTCAGACCCTTTGCTGTGACACTCATATTTAACTCACATGCTGTCCATTTCTTCTGATCCTCCTTGAGATGGTTCTACTCCTTCATTGGAGTCCAGCTGTGTTTAATTAAACTGATTGGACTTGATTAGGAAAGGCACACACCTGTCTATATAAGACCTTACAGCTCACAGTGCATGTCAGAGCAAATCAGAATCATGAGGTCGAAGGAACTGCCCAAGGAGCTCAGAGACAGAATTGTGGCAAGGCACAGATCTGGCCAAGGTTACAAAATAATTTCTGCAGCACTCAAGGTTCCTAAGAGCACAGTGGCCTCCATAATCCTTAAATGGAAGAAGTTTGGGACGACCAGAACTCTTCCAAGACCTGGCCGTCCAGCCAAACTGAGCAATCGTGGAAGAAGAGCCTTGGTGAAAGAGGTAAAGAAGAACCCAAAGATCACTGTGGCTGAGCTCCAGAGATGCAGTAGGGAGATGGGAGAAAGTTCCACAAAGTCAACTATCACTGCAGCCCTCCACCAGTCGGGGCTTTATTGCAGAGTGGCCCGACGGAAGCCTCTCCTCAGTGCAAGACATATGAAAGCCCGCATAGAGTTTGCCAAAAAACACATGAAGGACTCCCAGACTATGAGAAATAAGATTCTCTGGTCTGATGAGACCAAGATTGAACTTTTTGGCGTTAATTCTAAGCGGTATGTGTGGAGAAAACCAGGCACTGCTCATCACCTGCCCAATACAATCCCAACAGTGAAACATGGTGGTGGCAGCATCATGCTATGGGGGTGTTTTTCAGCTGCAGGGACAGGACGACTGGTTGCAATTGAAGGAAAGATGAATGCGGCCAAGTACAGAGATATCCTGGAAGAAAACCTCTTCCAGAGTGCTCTGGACCTCGGAAGGTGAACCTTCAGCCCAGTCTAACAAGACAATGACCCTAAGCACACAGCTAAAATAACAAAGGAGTGGCTTTGGAACAACTGTGTGACCATTCTTGACTGGCCCAGCCAGAGCCCTGACCTAAACCCAATTGAGCATCTCTGGAGAGACCTGAAAATGCCTGTCCACCAACGTTCACCATCCAACCTGACGGAACTGGAGAGGATCTGCAAGGAAGAATGGCAGAGGATCCCCAAATCCAGGTGTGAAAAACTTGTTGCATCATTCCCAAGAAGACTCATGGCTGTACTAGCTCAAAAGGGTGCTTCCACTCAATAATGAGCAAAGGGTCTGAATACTTATGACCATGTGATATTTCAGTTTCTTTTTTAATAAATTTGCAAAAATTTCTACATTTGTTTTTTTCTGTCAAGATGGGGTGCCGAGTGTACATTAATGAGAAATGTAATGAACTTTTTTGATTTTAGCAAATGGCTGCAATGAAACAAAGGGGAAAATGTAAAGGGGTCTGAATACTTTCCGTACCCACTGTACTTGTAAAGTGGGTGCTGGAACATTCTCATACGACAGTTAGTTATCTATGTGAACAGGCAAGGGAGAACTCTTCTTCTGTACAACAGAGACACCGTGAAGTTACTTATGCATGCATACAATATACTGAGTAGAAATATATACTACGTAAGTGAAAATATATACACTACGTGAAAAATTACCATTACAAGCAACATAATGCATGTTTGCGCGTGTTCTATAGCGCCACACAGCGGATACAGGAAGCCTTGGACTATTTGCAAAGCATAATTTCCAGCATTAGGCGGATTTAAAAGACTTTCTGAACCTTGCCACTGAGCTGACATTTAAAAATTTGTATGATTTCCTTGCCTTTTTTTTTTTTTTTTTAAATGTAAGCTTGAAGCTAAACCTACTTTTTCAATGAAGACAGTATGCCAAATGCAAATATTGGAATCCATCTGATTGATCTTTCATGTTGTGATTGATTTTGTTTGTCCTTAATTTTAACCTTATTTTTGTATTCATCCATCACAGATCACCATGCTCTGAGTTACAGTAGATGTGCAGATTGATACCACTTTCATGCATGTATTTTTTTATAGTAACAAGATTCAACATTTTAATAAGTGAGCTTTACGGGTTTGTTTTGACAGACCCACTGGAACCTGTTTCCAGTCTAAAAATGTTTTCCCATTATCATTTTTTTCTTTATCTTTAGCATTAAAACTTAGGTAAGAGGATATGAGGACGTTTATCTGTCATGACAGTTAATATGAACTCAAATTTAATAGTGTTTTTAAAAACCACCTCCATGCTTTTTGCCCCGTCAGTTATTGACCACAGAGGGGGCCCCTGCTCTCTTGGGCCCCTGGATTCAGTAATCCCACCATGCCCCATTGATGCTCTGAAACTCAACCTTGGTAAGTAAAAAGGTTTTGGACTGGAAGGAAGTTTTGTTCAAGAGTCCAAACCTTTGGGGCTTTCTGAAAATGGATGAATGGCTCTTCTCAGGACTGTTTGAGTGCAGATTGAGGATGCGTCATGTCTCTCCTAGCTTTGTTGGGGCAGGACAACCAACACATTAAACGTTCTGATTGGCACATGGATAGATCAGTGAGATCATGGATAGACCAGCATAGATCAGTGCAACATCAACCTACGCAGACATCTAATGAGGCAGAATTAGACCCAGTTGATACTGCTCCAGATAAAGAATGATTTTAATGATATCACAACAGTTAACCCAAAAAAAGGTTTACAATGGAAAAAATTGTTTCCGTCTTTATTTCTCTCAATCTTGCACTGCATTCTAGTTTTCAGTAAGCCTTCACTTTTTTTCTCCTCTCCTTTCTTTAATAAAAGAAACCTTAGTTTTGATGTCATAGTAATCGACAATAAAGTTGAATCTGAATTAGTCATAGCCTAATAAATCAAAATTGGGATAGTTGTGAAACATTATATTTGGTGTACAGTAGCAATAATTGATAACGAACTATGCATAGCAATGACTGGGATACTGAACCATCCATAGCTGACATGGAGCCGGTGTCTAGGCTGTTGAACCAAAAAGCAAAAACATTACTGCAGGTGCCAGAACAGTGTGGAGAGAGAACCCCATGAATTACTGCCGCTTTACAAAATCCAAAGCATTCTGCAGAAAAGAATACTGCCATATTGTTGGTTGACACTGAATGTAATGCAGTGGCGGGCCGTGCATTTTATACCTGGGCCTTCAGTGCTGTCATACTACAGTTCCACCTCCTAATAACCTTATTATGACGCCACAGCTACGGTTATCATTTGTTTCTAGGGGTGTAACAATACACGTATTCATATTAAACCATTCGGTAAAAAAAAAACCTACACAAAGCAAAATGCCAAAAATGTCATTTCTTCCATATCTTTCAATTTGAACCCTTACTACTCTGACTAATCTCTGCTGGTTACATTAAGTTTCGTTTCACAATAGTCATGTGCTCGCCCTCTGACCAATCACAGCACACGCTGCACCTCACTGCAGAGCTGCACCTGAAACCTGAGCTGCCAGTTATTGCTGACATAGTTGTAGGCCAGCTAGCAGGCTCTGGCATGTCAAAGAATACGCCCAACATGTCAAACTAAAGATCTGATTGGTTGAACACCATGACAATCAACAATATCGTCCCCATTCACTTAAACTGCAAAGGGATTCACATGAGAGTCTGCAGGCCTGGGGCCTCTCTTCTTAGCTAGAGACACAGAGGTGAAATCTGATTTGATAAAAGCTCTACTTAAAACAAAATGCACTGGAAGCAGAGCAACTGAGGAAGACGGTAGCTGTGCAATGAGAAAATAAGATAATGGGAAAAATATTTTTATAAATTATAATACATGTAGTGTATTTAAGAAAAAATATTAAATTCTAAAATAGCTATAACCTTGTGATTCTGTTTAGGCCAGCAGAGAAAGCCTTGCTGGCCCCGACGGCCCACCGCTGATGTAATGTACTGGAGCCCACACCCACCCCAAACTCCCCTGTACTAAACTTCACCCATTCTCATCTTGTCACCCTAGTTAGAGGTCAGGCTGTGTATCCTGTCTTTAGCAAGACAGTAAACTGTCACGTTCTCTCAGGTTCAGCTAAGACTCAAGTGCAGACACAGAGGTGAAGTTGGAAAAGTAGGAATCTTTACTGGTCATCAAAAAGGTCATAAACAAAAACGTAAAGCGACTCCAACAGGGAGTGGGCAAAAAATCTAAAGTCACAAAAAAAGGCAATGGTACAAACCAGGAGCAAACGCTGGAGCACGGCGCAGACACGAGGTAGATACAATGCTGGAACGAACAAGGACGATCTGACAACCAGAACAGGGAAAGCAGGGGAGTATATATGTGTGGGGTGATGAGGAGATTGAAGGCAGCTGGGTGGACTGGGCAGGTGAGTAGGATGAGTGTAAACAGGGGAAACACAGAGACACAGGAACACAGGGGGCAAAGCCTAAACCGTGACATAAACCCATGCCTGCATAGGCCAGCCCAGTATGGCAATTCGTGAAATAGTGACAAAATATGATTTCTTGGTTTGTGTACAGGGACACGAATTGTCTGAATTTTTTCACTCAGGACGAAAATAGTGCCAATGCAAAGTCAATTAGGAGCCTTACTCGTGGTGGACACACAAATAAAGTGCATCCATGTGACTAAGCAACTGTCAGAGCAAGTGACTTTATAACATCCAAAAAGACGACTAGGATGAAGATGGATGGGTCAAACAAAGAGGACTTCCAACCAGTCGACACCCCGTTATGGTTTGATTGTTCATGGTGATCTTAAGCCCAGCCATGATGTTTTACCTCAACCTAACAAAAGGCTTTTGTTGCCTTACTCTAACTTTCGTTTTTTAATGTAATGTCGTCCCAAAAAAAAAGTTGTTTCAAGCGACAAGAAAATTTGATGATTGTCCATTAATATGAACTGCTACACTCACTCTGGATAGGAGCTTTGGCTGAAATGTAAATCTGTATTTGTTTCCCTCCTCTCATCTCCTTCTCCAGCCGAAGCGCTCGGTCCTGATGAGGCAGCGATTTCTGATGGAAATAACAGTGTTAGGGGGGATCCATGCTCACCTCTATCACTCCCACGCTGACCACCTACGCTGTTGTTATGTTCACTCAGTGTGTTTAGATGTAATTTAAAGACATGTTACCTCCTGCTGCTTAAAAGATCCCTGCGAGTCTCAAAGCGCACCAAATATCCCCCGTAATCTGACGGCTGGGAGACACAAAGAAAGATTGAGATGAATGGTGGTGCTTATTGATGCGAGAGGGGACGTTAGGTCATTATAGCAAGTAATAACACCAGAGTTATTAAAGATAAAATAAGACATGATGCTAACACAGAGCTGAGGTAGGTCAAAAAGGAGATTTTAGATTGTTTTATTGACAGATTTACAGGTTGACAGATACGCACTTACTGAATAAGCTGTTTGTATTGACTAGAAAAACTGCTGTAAATGCCCCAACCATCAATCCTTATCATTCATATACAATAGGTGGTAAGATGCACATCCTCCATCTGTCCTGTACTCATAACTCTTATAAACCGTGGCCTTTTTGTACATATTCTGGAGTTTAGCATCTCCAAGGCCAAGGAGCTGTAGTGTGTTGACAGGATCAGGGCTTTGGTGCCTTACAAACTTTGTTAAGCCAGTTTGGAAACTTCGCATCATCATCCAATCAAATTGGAGCAAGCAAACGGTTGTGGTTTACTTTGTTACAAATCACATAGTTGTAATGTTTGCCACACAGTGGACGTGGCAGAGGATAACATGACAGGTGGAGACTTTGACCAAGGAGACCGTGCGGCTCCTACGCTGCTCGCTAAAGGTGTAGGATAGCTTAGCAGTGGGCTGCGTTATATACTGTGGGGTCGGCACATATTTGGGAAAGCACGTCCCGATTGGCCGGCTACACTTATGCAAATAGGTGGGCAAACTTAAGCTTGTGCTTGGAGGAGAGTATTACCCATAGACTCCAGTACAGGGCTCCGCCTCTGCTTATAGAACTAGGGTTACAATACCGTAACGTTCAACATGCCATAGAACTTCCCCAGTTGATTAACTTAGACAATTTTTTGTGTATTACAAGTTTGAAATGTTATGTTGAAATATGCAAATTGGGCATTTTCTAATGCTAACGTTTGTTGAATTAGCGAGAAATCTAGAGATGGAAATAAACAGTGAAGTAAAATAAGCGCCCAAATGAGTATTTTGGATGTTTTCTTGAAGCAAAATCTCAAAATTGACCAGTGCATGAAAAGCAGTCAGCATATGACCTCACACATAGTCCCCCGGCAAAGCAGGACTTGGATCCTCAATTTAGACAAGGCGGCCGAGAAGATTTTTGAGGCCAAAACTGGCCTATTTAAACTAATGTCTAATATTACTGTCCCAGTACTTATGGACAGTAGTGTATCAACTAATTCAAACTACTTTTCATATCAATTCACAGCCTTAAAACATACAAACAAAATGACAAGTGAATTACAAGTGACTTTGTTTAGCTTAATGTAGATATATTCACTTTTCAGCCACTTTTTCAGGTTAGTGTTGCGACAGAATGGGCAGTCCTGTCGTTCCTTTTACTGTAGCAGTCATTGAGTTATTCCAGGTGGATCTCCATATGCTCCCAGGCCAGATGGGAGAAGTTCTCCCCCCAGCATGACCTGGATTGGCCCTCAGGGGTCTCCTCCCTGTAGGGTCGAGGCAGGGACATCTCCAAAGGGAGGCCTACCAGGTGCTCAGATAACTTCAGCTGGCTTCTGTCAGTGAGGATGAGCAGCTGGTCCACATCCAGGTTTTTAACACTGAAGAAAACAATGGACTGCTTTCCCATTGCATGTATGCTGTTTCCCCCCTAGTGTGTCACATTCAATGTCACAGATGTGCTGTATTTAGTCTTTCTTTTAAACTCTCAAACCAGAGTTGGTGATTGCCTCTGGTAGTCATTCCACTGTTCCAACAGAGTTTTTATTTTGTTGTTGATCAGCGAGGTAAATTAACTGCAGTCTGGTGGTTTTAAGGAAAGCATGTTATTTGTTTTGTTGCTCGTTAATGCATATAATACATTTGCATTTAGGTTTTTAAAAAGCCTCGCTGCAGAGTTTGGGACCAGTTGGAGTAGAGCTGTAGAACATGAGGCGAACAAGATGTGACATCAGCCGAGGAGGTACCATTATAAAAGCATGAGGGACTTTTTCCGAAATCGTTAGACTGAATAAAGACTCTGATTTTTAAGATATTTCTTTGCATGAAAATTCCTTATGGCAAATATCAATTGGCTGATGTCAAAACATGATCATTTATGGACACATGTAAAATATGTGATCAATAGTGTCAAAAGCAGCAGTGATATTCAGTATCTTATTATAATGGTACACAGAATAGCGTCAATGTAGCATTAGGGCAGTCATCTGTGTCATGTGAGCAGACTCTACTGTGTCATTTATAGAGTGCTGCAGGGATGACATCTTTTTGTTGGCCAACCTCGAAGTTGGCATCAAAATAGGACAAAAAGCTAATTTGACTTTTTAATAAGATTTCAATTATTGCAGAAAATAAGCTTATGATACTTACAAGTTAGTTCACCAAGATAATCTTAACAAATGAGGGCTGCTCCTCTGATTTTTGAAGGGTGAATGCAATAATCAGAAGTAAAAAGCGAACGTTCACACGTCACAGTCACGTGAATCCGAGGATACACACCAAGGCTGTAAAGGCGGACTAGTCAGCGTGATGTTTAATGTCTTCGACGACCTTTGTAGTCTCATTTAGCCACTTGTTAGCAACCATCTTTTTGAAGATATGTGAAAGCTTCAAAATCTATGAGTGCGGTATGTACTGTGTATACTGTAGAACAAAATCTCTAAAGCTTGTGTTTATCTTATTTCTTCTATCTAACCAAACACCCTTTAAAAAAAATACATTGACTTCAAGACAAGGAAACTGGAAGTACAAAAATGCTCACTCATTTTGGGGTTTCTTGCAGCACTTTACTGCGATACTGTGCTGCACATTTTAGACGAAGCTCAGACAAAAACACTCAATATAAAAAATATAAAAGAAACAAGTATTTTTAACCTTCATGACCTACAGAAGGTAACTTTTGCTTTAATCTCTTCTTAGTTGGAACTAAAATGATGAAATGTTGTACTTCCTTCTGCAGTATAATCTTTATTGGACCCACTTGCTGGATTTGTTTGTAGTTTGATGTTATTGCAAGGCATTTTTGACATTTTTTGATTTTTGATTACTCTGGAGCTGTGATACGATTGCTGTGAGAAGATGACAGCTAAATGTGAGATTTCAATGCATTTAGAGGATGTACGATTAGTTTGCTTACTTCAATAAGATAAGAAGATTGTTGTATTGATCCTGCTGTGAAATAAGGTCACTGCACGGACAACAGTAACAGGAGGCAAAATAAGTGTCGCACAAAGAGCACGCAAACTGAAATAAGCAAAAATAACTATATGCCATAAGAAATGAAGAAAATCAAATAGTATGCGAACAAATCCTATATAAAAGTAAAAATGAAGTAGGAAATCACAAATTGAAAGGAAACAAGAGTTACAAGAGAGGGGGGGGGGTTAACAGAGGTTAACACACAACGGGTCACACAGGGATCCTGGCACATACACACATAACTAGCAACATGCTGTAATGAACAGATTATGAAGCACACAGAAGCTCTAATCGAGGAATCAATGATTCACTGGTTTGAACAGAGTGCAGAGTTATAGACAAAAATAACAGGTAGACCACACACACACACACAATCATTGCGCAAACTTAAAGGGCAGAGCAGGTCAGTGGAGCTCTTGTGCTGTTATTGTAACTCGACAGATGCTGTGAAAATCTTGCTTTACAAGCTGCCAGGTCAAGGTGTAAGAAGCTGAATCACAGAAGAAGAAGAATAGTTTAGGAAACCAAATAGTTGCAAAAAGGTTTTATAAATTGAGCGTCAAGCATCAGACTCAATCCAAATGTATCACTTCTGTTTATCTTGGGATGGTGGTCAGTATTGGTACTTTTATTTTTAATAAATATATTTATTTTTAAAGATTATACTTGTCAACTTCCTAATATTTGTTTGTTATTGTTGGGAACGTAAAGGAGCGTGTTTGGGTTATCAGCATCTAAGAAACTAAATTCTTGACATCAATAGAATTATTAATGTCAGTAACAATTATTAATGATTATTAATAATAACGGGGCACCACCCTGCGAACAGGGACCAATAACCAAACAATAAAACTAAGTCTCATAATTAGCGTTCACTCATAATGTCAATAGTCTGAGTACTATTACACATTCAGAGTGAAAGTGAAGGTTTAAGTTCGAGCACAGGCCACGACATCCAGTTATTATTACACACATATGCATGAGTAATCACAGACGACTGCTCTTTAAAATATAACAATAAATGATCAAATCAAGTAATATCAAAATCAACAAACACTATCATACAATTACATGTCTAATACCTAAAGTCAAATGAATAAAATGGGGTAAGGATATGTATATAGATATATGTACATGTGTGAGTGTGTGTGAGTGTGTGGAAACGAAGGGGGGGGGCCTACTCAAACAGTGATGGTACGTAACCTAAACAGGGGCGTGTGAGCCTACAAGCAAAGATGGCGGAGTCTAGGGACCCGCGACAAGATAGCTGAGAGGTGTCTACGTGTAACCACTTGTGAACTTTTGGAGTCTGGACTTGGAGTCTGTACTCCAAGTCCATACTCCAAAAGTACGGAGAATTGGAACGGCAGCTTACTTGGTGACGTCACCACGTTGGCCGGTCTTTCTTCACGCACGCATATTTAAAGAGCCGGTGGCGGGAAAAGGGTTGTGGTTGTAACATGTACGTGGATTAAAGAAGAAGAGCGCAAAAAGTAGATATTTGATATAACAGTTATTATTATATATATATATAATATATATATTTATATTATATATATATTATAATGGATCGGGCTGAGAGGATTGCGGTCGCGGCCGGTCATCTATATCAAGAAGAGGAGACGTGCCTTATTAGCATGTCTCTCTTGCTTTGCAAGTCTGTCTTAACATTACGCTTTTTTTAAACTAGTCTACCCATTGTTCTCCTTCGTAACCTGTCCTCCCACTTTTAGCTAGACATGACAGTTTACTTCGTACACCCAAAGAAAAACGAATGGAGTTTAATATTGTATAAAGTTTCGATTTAATGTTTTAGGGAGTTCGTTTAGTTTAATGTCAGCTGTAGTTTCTGCTGCTGTTGAACTGTACTGGTTATACTGGGAGGTGTATCTCATATTTAGTCTATCCTCTTTCATATTGGATGAAGGAAACGCCTCAAACAGATTACATAGAAAATACTTTTACATTATAATATTGCTGATGTAAACATGTATTGCATGGCTGTTGTAATATTAATATATAATCTATCTAGGCCTAATAAGCTGGCAGAGGAGGTTTGATACAGTAACAATATAACTATTTAAATATTAAACGGATTAGCCTATATTCCACATACACACCTACCGTTTGTCTTCTTGGTCCACAAACATCAAGAGGTTGATCATCAGTGTGATCGTCCTCGTAGAGTGAGATACACAAACATCACTATACATTGAATTTAAGAAGTACCTGAACCTCATCTGTGTCTCGTACATCATTAGCAATTAACCAGGACAGACTTCAACAGGACATTTCATGTGTATGATACAGAGATCATGGAGGCTACAGTAACTTCTGGACTCTGGTAAGATAGGTGTGTGTTTTTACACTGCCTGTCGAGCAATAAAAGAAATAGAAACCTGAGCACACAGGTCTGATATTAGAGATACCGGTAGACTTCAACAATTCATATTTAGAAATCATTTATTATTATTAGTATTAAATAGTCAAAACACAAATAGATATACTACATACATTAATGTTACAACAATTAAAAAAAATATCTTTAAAAAACAATTTAAAAAAATATCTTGTTTTTGTTTTTTTAACAGGACCAAAGTCCCATTCGGAGATATGCACAAATGAAGGAACATCTCCCGGCCTGTAAAAAGGCTCTCGTTGGCCGCCCTCCAGTCAATTAGGGCCCGGGTTTCCTCAGTTGTCCCTTAATTAAAATATTGCTTAAATGTTAGTTATAATGGACAATGATAGACAGCATAACCAGTCTGTCTAATGGATAAAGACGAGCTAACAAGTCGGTCAAAAGTTAAAAGACAGCGCTCTGGGTCAACGTTATTAAATTAATATTACATTTTAATAATAAAACTGATTTAATGTTACCTGTAAACAAACAATAGACTATTGAGACCAAAATACTATTAGTTAGATTCAACCAAACCCAATTATAGCTTATGTTTAACCGTACAACGGAGACGTCAATACCAGCGACAAATTTCAAAAAGACTTGCCGAGATCAGGCTGCTCCAGGCGGGTAACATGAGCGCTGAGCCCCCGGCGCTGGTTTAT
Source organism: Anarrhichthys ocellatus (assembly GCF_004355925.1). Classification (NCBI taxonomy): domain Eukaryota; kingdom Metazoa; phylum Chordata; class Actinopteri; order Perciformes; family Anarhichadidae; genus Anarrhichthys; species Anarrhichthys ocellatus. Next base: position 188,472 of record NW_022280094.1, read on the forward strand.
TAACGGTCCGTCCCGCTAGCAACACCTCACATCGCCGGAGCTAATTTTTTAATCGGCTGAATCTTGACAAACCGACTACAGATTTGATGCTACAACAACTAACTTCTCGCCTAAAAACATCCTAAAATTACTTTCCGTGACTTAACAACAGTATTATTTAGAAGTTTCAACTTACAGTTGTGGGATTTCTCCTCCGCCATTGTTTCCGCTTGCTTGAGTGAAATGCATTCTGGGATATTTGGCTGTCCCAAGTACAGACAAGTCACCACCGATGCATACCTGGTAAAATGGGCGGAGCGAGCCACATCCTGGCATTTGGTGCGTGCTTGGCTTGATGTGAACTTTGAATTGGAACAGTACTTGGGCTGAGCCTGATGACGTTTCAAAAGTCCACGAGTTCACAAGTACAGAGAAGTACGCATATTGAGAAAGGCCGTATGTGTATGCGGGTTAGTAGAGAGAGAGAGAGAGAGAGAGAGAGCTCTGAGCGTGGTGCTCGGCGCTGCAGTGAGAATGTGAGGAACAGCTGATCACTCGTAAACTCTGCGGTCGGATTCTGAACCGACCGGTCACGCTTGTACGGTGATAGTTGCGGTTCTCAATCTCACTCACAGAGCCGATTTAAAGAAGAGAGAATAAAACCAAACAAAATAAAATAATCCCCAAACAAAACAGATCTTTATCACTGCGGTGAGATGCGAGTATTGCCCTCTTATCACCCCGAAACTTGGTCGGCGAGACGAGGCTCCGCCACCGTGGTTTTGGTCTTTGAAGTGATAAAATCACAACCTCCACATCCACTAGCAGCGACAGATCTAATGCAAACAGTTACAGCAGGAAATACACAATATAACGGGACTTCGTGGTCCGCGATGCTTGCGCAATAACACGTTATAACACGACAGTAACTTAACGTAACAAGATACAGGAATAACAATGACATAACGAATAGGCTAAATTAAGCTAATGCTAAGCTAAGCTAGGCCCAGATACCAGTAACTCTTACTTGTAGAAGCTTCGTTCGGTAGGGTCTGTTTCCAGTGGTAGGAATCACTCGGTCCTCGAGAGATGAGGGCTCCCAGTGGCGCGGCCTCGGGGCTGGCTGGCGCAGACTCGGCCTCCTCGCTGCAGAGAGGGGCTTTTTAACTTCGGCTGAGGGACGAGGTTTGGGTCGTCCTTCCCGGAAATCTTCGGCGTGGAAAGATTGTTACCTTCTGCCGGCGGTGTGTACAGAAAAAGGGTGGGAGAACGGGGCATAGGAGTTATCCGTTCTCGCACTACAGGATCCAAAACTCAAAATAAAACACAGTCTGTTCGACCAGCGAATGTTACATGTGACCTGATAGGATTTGATGAGGCCGCGGTTCCTCGTGGATCTTCTTGTCCCCTGGACGAGTCCGGAGTGAAGAGGCCTTGTGGATCTCCTTACACCAGCAGTGTCTGGATGGAAGAGGAAGAATTCTAGCTGTGCTCAGGCTTATAAACCAGGTGGCACAACCAATGGGGGGCCCTTTCTTGGCCAATGAGGGACCAGCATCAGGTTTCTGCTGGAGCTGGGGGGTGTGGTCATCTGGCATGAGGTTTCTTGCAGACCCCAGGTAAATAATAACCATAAATAATTCCACAATCTGTCAAAGTCAGTCAGTGAGCGAGCATGACATATGGAAGAGATTCAAAATATGAAACGTGGTGTGAAAAATGATTATTTTAATTAACACGGCCAATAAACATCCGTTACTGTTAAGTGCAACCGCCTCGATGCAGTGGAATTATTAATGAACATGTTAGCAGCTCATAATGTTTGCAGCTCATAATCCTCAACGCAAGATCCATCACTGCTGCTACACCAAGCTGATGGAGGTTATTCAGGAATCCTTTTAAGCCCCTCCCCATAATTCTGTGTGTGTGTGTGGGGGGGGGCGGGCACAGGTGTCAGCTCCGTTTGATACAGACACTCATCAATTCCTCTTGGGAGTCTGAGCGAGCACTAATATTCCCCTCTAACCCTCTTTCTCTTGCCAGTCATTTACTATGTCTCTCGCTCTATGTTATCACAGTTCGTCAGTCTCTCTCTCTCCCCCATTATGTATGTTTGTCGCTCATCCCTTCACTCTCTTCGGTGACTGACTTTTCCCCTATGGTCTCTCTGCAGTCAATCTGTCTTATTTTTGCGCTCTCTCTCCGTGCTGATTGACTCTTATCAAGACCTATTGGGGTGCTTCAGGCAACGCGCGCGCACACACACACACACAAGCTTTCCCAGCCAATCACAGAGCCCCTGCAGGGAGGGGGGGTTGGTCTGTGACTCACAGTCACTCAGTATACGATAGTGAATCAACAGCAATTTACCGCTGATGTGTTTGTGCCTTTGTGCATTGCGTCTGTTGGTGACAAGTGAAGTTGATTTTAGCCCTGAAAGTCTTTTCCTTGAGGCAAAGTCAAGTGCTGATGGGCTGTTCAGGGGACATTTTTATCAAAATGCCTCACTTATAGTCTACAAGCAGTCATAAACCATTAGCAACATGCTAGCAACACGTTAGCAAGCCAACAATAACTGGGTCATGTTTTGATTTTCACTAAGTGTGTTTGAGCCACCGAAACGCTGGAAATACACAAGAAGACTGAAAGATTCACCTCAAGAGACGTATAGCGTATAGGCCGCTAATGCTGGCAGTGCGCTGTTCTGGCAGTTTGTGTACACTGAATCAATGTAAACCTTGCAGTGAGGCAATACATAATATAAATTAGACAAAGAATAAATGCTAGAAATCAAATGCATACGAAGTCTCATAAATACTGTATTATATGTACACAATGAGAGCAAACATAAGCTTCATCAGAGAATGTATGATACAAAAATGCTAAAAGAATCACATTCACGATGGATTAAAAAGTGGAATAGTATTGTAAAAACCGTGGTTATGCCGAAAAAAATGATGTATATTTATTGGATGTTTGGAGATCATGTATGTTATCACAGGTATGTATTTTGTTTCACTTGTTTCAGTTAAGAAGTGAACAAAATTTGTCGTACTGTTGAGCAGTTAAATTAGGTCACAAAACTACAGTGAAATAAATCAACGGTGACTTGGTTTCACACTAACAGCGGTCTCCTGGGTGAAAGTCGACCTGTCCGTCAACCCTCGACCTCTTCACGGTGCAGACTTTGATGTTCCTTATGCTTCCTCAGAGGCCCTGCACATCCTGGCTCACGATTATGTGGGTTATTGACAAATAACAGTTCATTCACGGGTAGAAGTATAAACAGTGGATGGCAACAGCCAGTTATTTCAATTAAAAAAACAAATATTTAATTCGTAACTGCCCTCCAGAACAAAGGTGTTTTTGGATCTAACGCCACATCAGCAGGATGACATTGTTTGTAAGTGACGTCCAAAGTGACGTCCTGACCATCTCAAATCTGTTTTTGTTGCCTTCGGAGACAAAACCAGAACACAACGTAGCGGTAAGAAAGTTGTTGGACAACAGGAAAGCATGTAAAAAAAGAGAATAGAGGGGAAAAAAAGCAGATGGGAGGGAGGAGGGGAGGCCAGAGCAGCTTTATATAGGGAAAGAATACAACATAACCCATTTCAGAAGGGATGGGAAGAATGAATGTGCATGGAAAAAGAAGGTGAGATGAGGAGGGGGGAACAGGTTGATGTGAGAGAATAAAGGAGGAGAGGAGGTGAAGATGAGTGGAAGTGAGGAGAGGAAATGAGGAGTCAGCTGAGGACAGAAGGGAGGCATCAGTGTCATGTTGGGAGGAACAGTCTGGTGCTCCTTTGATGTAAGCAGCAAGATTACACACACACACACACACACACACACACACACACACACACATAAAGTAACACTTACACACATAACATGTTCTACAGAGGGATGCAACCTGTGGATTCACAACCAGCAGGTTGAGAAAACTACAAAGAGACGCAAGGAAGTCCCCCATCAGAGAGTTCAACACCACAGAGAGAATGAGGGAGAGAGACAGAGAGACCAGCACCTGTTGCAACAACCTGTTCTCATTCCCAACTCGTCAAATGCCAACGCTTGGGCGGGGCTTCTCGCAGAGATGGGCAGTATTTCTATTACTTGTATTTGAAATACGTATTTCAATTACTTTTGAGTATTTTGTAATTTGTATTTGATAGGGCCGATAAAAATCGAACGTAATTTGTAACAAAATACTTTGGAGTGGAGTAACTTTGTATTGAAAATACTCAAAATACTTTCTCCACGAATCAAAAAACAGTTCACGAGTTCAGTCTTCAGATCTTCAAGTTCAACGGATTGTCTGTCAAGTTATGTTATCTGAGTGTGACAGATGTCAACTAGATTGATGTATAATTTATGTCTGGGTCTGGCTACATAGCCTATTGTATATACATGGTGATGGTTATAATATCAAGCTAGCGATCGATGCTAACATGCTAATGACGCTAGCATGCTGTCTAGGCTAGTGCATAGCCAGTGTTTAGCAAGTTAACTTATCAATGGAGTAGCTATCGCTATATAGGAAGAGGGAGATTGGGAGCTTGTATGTTCATGATAACCTTATCAAGAGATGTCTGACCATCTAATCTTGCACTGTATTACAAGTTATGCTGTATCTTCTCAATGTGAATGTCATAATGCCATATCAATTACTGGCAGATAATATAGTTCAGTTAGCCAGGCTGACAGTAGATGTCAATTTGTTAAAAAAAACTAAAAAAAACAAAACATTAAATATCCAATTTATTTTATTTAAAAGGCATATTATGAAAGTATTCTTAGTTTTATTATTTCATACATTTTACAGTTGGCCAGGTGGACAACATGTCTCAGCAAGATGATGTTCAAGAAGCACCATCAACAAGCACAGATGTGCTTAGTTACACTGACATTCTGTGACTGTTCTTCCTTTTTGTGGGCTTCACCAGAACTTTGTGTACATTATATAGCCCAAACCTGAATGCTCTGCTATACCAAATTGCAGTGGTGTATAGTAACGAAGTACTTCGTTACTGTACTTAAGTCGTTTTTTTGGATATCTGTACTTTACTTTACTATTTATATTTCTGTTGACTTTTACTTTTACTTCACTACATTTTGCAAAGAAAACTGATACTTTTACTCCGATACATTTCCCCTGAAACATTCGTTACTCGCTACAAAATCAAATCTATCTTTAGAAAAAAAATGATTTGGCGAATCAGTGGTCCTAGCTTGCAAGTTAAATCATTGGTTAATCACGTTAATGCGCAATTGCAAACAAGTGCTCTCAAAGCCACGGTGTTTTGATTCCCAGTGATGCCCAGGATGCTATATGCTATAGCTAGCGAGCGACTACATTAGTATAATTCCACTCTACGATGACTGATTTCATGACGGAAGCAGAAATAGAAGCACCTGCTACTCCCGAATCAATCTACGGTGGTGACGAAGACCAACACCCGTGGATTGCTAGCGAGTTAGTGAGCTGAGGAAGTGTTGACAGTTGTGAGATTTTGTTGATTTGAGTCATCTTAGCTATAATCATTGCAGCACTAGTTGGCTAACGTTAGCCACCACACCATAGGATTGACAGGCGCCGCGAGAGCGCAGCATTAGGGTTAGCATTAGGGAAATCCTTCCCAGCTGTGCGCAAGCTGTCTGTGAAGCTGAACAGACCTCTACCTGCCTCAGCGGCTTGTGAAAGGCTATTTAGCATCGCAGGACTAGTCTTCAGCCCAAGAAGAGCGAGACGGAATTCTCGCAATTTTGAAAACCAACTTCTTTTGAAGATTAACAGGACATTTTTCAGTTTCAAGTAAAGACTGGGTTGTTACTTTCGGTGCTGCTTTAGTATTGATCATGTTTTGATATTTGAGTCATTTTGTGGATGATCAGATGGAGTTATGATGGTAGCAGTCGCCCAATTGCAGATTCAGCTTGAGCAAAACCTTTGCCTATTGTGTTCAAATCAGGCCCATAGGAGTTTACAAGGCAGGTGTCCTTTCTCAAAACACTGACCTGATGCATCAAGTGGATATTTTTTGCTGAATACAATATTATGCATTTGCCTTCTATAGTAGTCTTCTAGTCGGAATGAGCATACTTATAAACGCACTGTTACAACTCCTTCATAGTGTCATATTGCTTTTCGGAGAATTGTGATGATAGGTTCATAGTAGATGCAAAAGTATACTTATGTACAATATATTAGCCCTCACTATTTAGGTCGCCTCACTTGCACTCGTTCCCTGCCAGATTGTCTTGTGTGTTTTTGCCAAGTTCTCCAGCGTACTGTAGAAAGATCTTAGAAAAGTATGAAAGCATAAAAGTATAGCTATTATAACCTGGAACCCTTTTGATTTCAAAGTATAACCATCACAACATATAACTTGTTTACACTTTTTATAACCATCAAGTGAATTGTTTTATTTTATGATAGCTGTCATTTAACATATAAACTGTTTAGAGTTAGACACTTTGTTTAAAATAGTCACTTGAGCCTTACAGTGCTTCTGGTTCTAGCAGGATCAAACCAGTTACCACCAGTTACATTCTGTGTCAGCTCTAGAAAGAGGAGGACTCATGTGTGAGTGACACATGAAATGAAGGAGGTGCCAGCCTTAGATCAGCATAAAAAGCAGCAGAAAAACTGAGTTTGGGGCTTCTCCCCACCCCAACTAGAGAATGGGAATGTCAGAGAGCTGACTGGAGAATACCTCATTACAAAATCAGCGAAGGCCGACAGAGAGGAATGCTAGAATTAGTTCTTGTAGCCACTGTAACTGTTTCATTGAATTGAAATTATTGTATGTGAATCTTGTGTGAAAACCAGAAATAAAAACACAGGCTTACAATTAGTAAGTGACTGAAACCAAAACAGTGTTCTGGTCCTTTAAAACAATGTACCCCTCTTCCCCTGTCCGTTAATGGTGCGATAAGATGTGACGACTGAAACATGCAGAGGAGCTTAAGGTGAGTTCCCTGGGTGAAGACTTGGCAGTGTTAGTCATAAATGGTGAGAATGTTCACAATAGGCAATAGTAAAGTATAGACGATGTACATAACTATTACATACAGGGTGTTAGGGTTACAATCCATTGAGAGCGCCTAGGGCATTAGCTGTAAAAGACTTTCAAGAAGACAATTAATTCCGAAATCCTAACGATTTAGCTACGGGGTGAGATAAAAGGACGAAGGTATTGTTCTGAGACCTCAAGGAGGTGAGACAGCCGACGAAGTAACCACCGTGTTAGGTGCGAACTACTTCCCCGCCTAGAAACAGGGCAGGAGCCGCTCACGCTACAGTAACTTTTATACTGTTCATAATCTGCCTGTTCCGACCCTGTCTGCCTGTTTTCAACCTTGGATTTTTGCCTGCCCCTTATTGGATTTGTTCGCCTGTTTTGACTGACCTCCCGGTTTTGACCCTGCCTGAACTCTAGTAAAAGAACTGAACTTATATCTTCTCTCTGAGTTGTGCTTTTGGGTTCTAGTATCTGTAATCCTTACAGAAAAAAGTATTTCCTGTATTTTAAATACAAAATACATGTATTGTATTTTGTTACATTTTCTGGCACCAGTATTTTGTATTTTATTTTGATACATTTATTTGAGGGGTATTTTGTATCAAAATACATTTTGATGTATTTTTGCCCATCTCTGGCTTCTCGGCGTCTAATACCGACACATGGAGGCCCCCTCAAGTGTCCGTATGAGACGCACAGGGCTTTCAACTAACTCTGATATGAACCCATCTCGATCCTCATAAGGGAAGGGTGGCGGACGGGTCAAACACCCTTCCCCAGGAGATGGCTTTCTTGTTTCAATTTGAACTCATTTTGCCATTAATCATGTGACTCGTTGGTGTCTTTAGTCAAGGTAACTTCCATTGCAATCTTTTCCTCACCTTAAATAGTTATGTTTAGTTATAACTAGTGCTGGGCAACGATTACAATTTTAATCGTATCGTTATGTGCAAAGTTCAATAATGAATTAAAAAGTGCAATAACATTTGGTTTGCAAACACTTTAAACCAATAAGGTTCTTAACAGCAGTATTCCCTTTACACCGTAGCAGTTATATTTCTTCATTGTCTGTGCTCAGTGTGCTGACTGTATGGGAAACGTTCCACTGCTGTGCAACATGAATAAAATGTTCCGCGCACGTTTCATCAAAATGTCTGTCTTCTGTCTTCATGACAGTCAGAGCATGTGAATGCAGCTCTACTGTTCATCAATATAATGCTGTAACTCCGAGGTGATGGTTACCCAGCGATGTCCAGTAGTCTCCAGTGAGAGCAACAGCTGGTGCACGTTGTAACGCTGTCGCTTTAGTAGTCGTCTCCTTGTCATACAACTCGTGTATTCTTCATGTGATGGTGCGTCTTGAGGCTCATACGTGCCGTCATTCGTTGCGATCCTAAAGCTGCGTTCACACCAAACGCGATGTGAACGCACCCTGAGAACATTCCTCACACCGACATCTTCCACAATACTAATCGGCTGCAGTTTGTATCCACTTCGTTGTAGCATTTGTTAGCTTGTCTTGCTTTTGTTTATCTATACTTCTCCCACACGCTGCAGCCAACATAGTCTGCCGAAGCCTCCCTCCACTGTTTGTAAGGGTGGGTGATTTGCTGGCATCAACGATGTGTATCGCATTTAAGTGATACTTCAGACTCTAAGTACTCCGGTGATAAGAAAATTTGCCTTTGCAGTGGATACAAATAACTTTTGTTCAATCAACTCCGCCATCTAGAAGAGATTTATAATGAAAATGTCCATGTAAGAGTTCGGTACCTTTCTCCATGTTTCTGTCCCCGCCAGTTCTTTTCTGTTCCTGGTTCATGTGAGCGCTGCAGCAGTCTTAGGCCCACCCCAAATGCTCTCATTGGTTGAGACGCGTGATGACGTCCATCCCAAGCCAATACTGATCAACATCCCACCCCTCCTGTGACCCATGGTTTGTCTGTCTGTGTATTCAGAGCCAGTGAGCAACGGACTTTCAAAATAATAATAATATTTTAAAAACTGCGTTAACGCGCGATAAAATAATTGTCGGCGTTAATTAATTAATGCGTTAACGCGATAACGAGCTAACTTGCCCAGCACTAGTTATAACCCTAACTTTCCTGTGAAGACAGAAGTTTATTTTGAAAAGAAGCATTTAATGAGCGAATATTGATACACCGTTACTGACACGTCACAAAGAGGGTATGTAAGGTGTCATATTTTGAGGTGAGCGGACACTAACCAAGCGTCAGTATTTGACCAGTTGGGAGTGTGAACGTGTTGGCCCGCGCTACAAACTTCCTCCAAGGTACATGAGCCGGGTGTTTTTCCGTTATCCTGCTACAAATCAAACCAAACTGAAGACGTAACCTTCGTAGAGGATGTAATGAACGTATCACATTGAACCCATCTGCAAACTGTGCATTGACAATTTATTATTCTCTCCCATAGACTGATTCCTCGAGATATAATCCACATCTGTGATTAAATTGGTTTTCATTTTTTGGTCAATTTCAATATTCATGCTAATGAATAAATGATAATAAGGTGTAGATCCATCCTTAAATGGGCTTCTCATTTTTTATTAATCATTTGGTAATAGTGTTTTTTATATATGCATATTACGTGTCGCCATAGGTCTTAAGCCTCTCCTTTCATTTGGGTTCTAATGTTTTGCAACTAAGACAAAATAACTTTGAATCTTGCACGCCAGGTCCATCCCTCGCTGCTCTGCTGGTTCGGACTCTTGCTCCAGTGTTCCAGCCTGTCGACTACTGGTGTCTGTGCCTTCTCACTTGCCTGCGGCTCCAACCTGTGATGCACCGTGTTCCAGCAACTATGACCAGAAAGAGGTGGAGATAATGAAAATGGCTCAAGGCCAAGTTTGAGGAGACCAGAGAAAGCTGAACAAACTGTCAAAAGAATGTATTAAAAATTAAAAAATCAATAAACATGATCTTTTAAGTAAAAAAACTCCTTTAAATTATAACTGATATGAAATTGCATAATAATCCTCCACAGTCCTTAAACGCTCAACTGCTTAACTTTGTATTCATCTTTTGAATTAAATTCCATTGAATAATGTCAAACAACAAATTTAATTGATGAATTATAATGATATCACTTAATGAGTCCAGCTGGTCACATGTAATCCTCTTCATTCATACAGTATATTGCACATTGTTATTCATTTCACTCATTTTGTTATTTACTCATTGTATTTTTTTCGTAGTTTAGTTATGTAGTTAGTTAGTTGATTACTTGATTTGCGCGTATATGAAATAATGAGTCACTGTACATCAGGCCAAGAACTCTGCAGCAACCCTGAGATTAAGACTTAAATAATATAATTTATTCAATTGTTTCCCTGTTTTTACAAAACTGGCTAGCATCCTAAATTAAATCTGATGTTAACTTTAACTTTGGCCTCTTTGACTTTGGGATTGTTTCTAGATGGTGCTCTGTGTTCAGCCTGTGTGTTTGACGCACATGAGAATTGCATTGGTAATATTCCGTTTGAGGAGCTGAATGACATTATATGTTAAATGTATATACATGACACTTATGTGTCTTAAAATCATAAACTTTACTCAGGACATGAATAAATACTAAACGTTTAAAGTGAGTGCAAAAACAACAAAAAGCACATCATGTACAAAGAGTGCAGATGACAGCATGACAGGAATTGCAGAGTCACCACTCTCTGAGCAATAATCTTCTTTCTTCCAGAAAAAGACATTTTCATCTTCCCGCTTGAGCACTTCAGGCTGTTAGACACCACACCAGCAGAGAAAGATCTGCAGTCTTCACAGTGGTCCTGCCACGACATGATCATCGCTTTTAAACAAGTCACTGTTACATGTGGTTAAATATACGTTGTTTGCACTTAAAGGAAATTAAGTTCATTTTATTTACAAATGAATATTTCAGAAAGCAATTTACATGTATGAATAGGAATGTGATCTATGCAGAGAAAGCACTGAGTAACTTGCACATCTTGTCTCTGATTATTATTCTGTGTGTAGGATGTTTTATTTTCTTGCACACTAATTCAGTTTGATAAACCTGTTAAATGTAAGTTGTTGCACTGTTCCTAACTTCAATTTTAACATTTGAAGTTAATTTGACTTGAAAACATATTCAAGAATGTAATGCAATTAATATGTCTGAAAGCACTCCAATCTTTTTGGAAATTGATTTTATTGCCATTTTCTTTTCAGTACAATAAACTGTGAAGTGGAAAAGTGAAGTGATATGTACTTATTTTAGAAAGAAAAACATTTTATAGAGTTTACATATTACAATGCAATTAATTCAAAACAAAGAAGGTACGACCCATTTGGGGTGGTGGTGGGTGGGGTCCCCATCACACCCCATTTACAACGTTCCTGTATCATCAAACCTTTTGACAGAAAAGGTTTGGGAACCACTGGTCTGTGGGATCTTGATTTTATTGGTGATATTGCCTCTGAAATGTAAATGTTATACTAGCCAATAGTAGATATTATATTTTTTCCCCCTCTGAAATGGTAATCAGGTTTAGTTTTGTGGAGAATTTCAGTATTAAACGCATTATTAGTAGGATTTAATAACACCCCTAGTGGTGAGTAGAAGTGTTACAATAATAAATATGTTAGTCACAATATGTTTCCATATGGAATGTATTATAGGTTTACAATATTCTTACTTATAGAGGATATTATATGTTACAGTATATTAACTCATTGAATGTATTAAATCATAGAAGTATAGTCACTGTAGGTGTTAAAACACTAAGAATAGTTTTGAGGGTCAGATAGGGATTCTGAGTGAGGTGTCAGACATGCAGCAGCAAATGGAGGCGACCTCATCGATGGAGGATGGGGCCAGTGGGACGGTCAAATGCCAAGCTGACCAGCAGGACAGAGAGGAGGAGTCCACGATGTTTTGCGAGGAGCCAAGATGTTTTGCTAAGGGATCGATAATGGGAGGGGACAGAATTCAAATGAAGCCAATCACTAATCGCCACGGAGGGTCATTCACACGTTTTATGACAGTATCGGACACTTTCCGACTCTCGGGATACAAAAGACAATGTTTTAGGGAGTTTACCTCAGATCACTGCAGCTCTCATTTTCAGCTAACTGGACTGTGAGGAGATGCGTGTATGTGGCCTCTGCTCTCGAGAACATTACTATTGATAGTTAATTCAGTTTGTAAGTGAACTTTGTGTCGTACATTAAATATTGTTTTAATTTGAACCGGATCTAGCTCATTCTTCTGATGCGCATGCGCAGTAAGAAGCTTGCAGCAGAAGAGTACCTGCGGCCTGCAGGCTCCTTCATCCTTTGTTCTTAAAAACAGTTTACAATACATTCATATTCCTAAATGTCTTAACATTTCAAAGGAGACCAGATATATACATGTAGGCGTTATGGTTGATCGGCTATTTCTGACTCATTTTGGGTAAATTATTTTGGGCTTTTTTTTCCAAGGGATAGGGCGTAATGGGTAACATTTTGCAAAAGCCTGACCCAGCAACTTTTGGAAACAGTGTAATGTGTTTGACAAGTGCTGATCTCAATAATTTTTTTGTTGATGCAACTCTGACAGCTCTGGTCCTGTTTACTACATTATAAAACCCTCAGTAGCATCACGCTTGTCAGCAGATCTTCGACTTTGCAAACCTAACGGCTTTCCCTTAATCTGGCTGTACAAGCATCAATTATAATGGACCATTATTGTTAAATAGGAACCTGGGACGAGCTAAAGGCACAGGAGTACACCATTTGCTGCTTAACTGCCTTTTTGTGTACTTATTTCCTTAGCTGTGCCCTTTGTCACTTTAAATATCCTGTGCTGCTTTAGTGCTATGTTAAATGAAACAGGCTTTTGTTAATCTCTGAGTGCAGTAATACTGAACATTATCAGGAATAGCTGTGAGTGGCAGGTTTTGTCATCGTGCAGGTTAGACGAGGTGTGAACCAGTTTGAAGTTTGGATCATCTGACCGCATATGAAGATAAGATCAATGTTTGACTTTTACAGACTTTGATTTCAAGTTATATTGATATTTGTATTCAGATGAGCAAATCTTTGGGCAAAATATTTAGCTGAAGAGGAGGGAATAAAAAAGAAACAATGTGAGCCAAAAGAAAACAATTCCATTTATTTTCCATCTGTTTTGGCTCCACTCAGATGCTTGCGGTTTGTTGGTCAGACTCCCCTTAAAGTGTTAAGTGTACATCTGTGTCATATACATAACTGCTATGTATAGGTAGGCACTGATGCAACATGTCGTTGGAAAGTTAAGATTCTTGTGATTCGATTGATGCAAACCATTTCAAGATGCAATCACAACAGCAGGTACAATCAACGCCTCTGTCAGACCACCAAACGACAAACAAACAATTACAAAATCGAGGCAGCTCACCTATGAAGCCTCATAGTATTCCACCCATCGATAATATTCAGACAAAAATGGTCTTGTTACATTGCCAAAGGTCCAGTTGATCCAGTAAAATATTTAGTCCAAAACACATTATTACATCAAATACCCACGGACTGATGTTGCATCATTTCAAATTAGCCGGCAGATATGCATAATTATTTATGTATTTTCGAATGTAACTTCAGTTCGCATGTAAACATTGCTGGTCTCTGGATCTCAAAATTACCTTTCGACCTCTGACCTTTTGATTCCTCTGACCTCACTTGACCTATTAGGAGCTTCCATGTCCTGTCTACAGCCTACAATAGCCAACGAGAGTCCGCGTTGAAGGACAGTGCCTGCCCCTCTTCTTTTGTGTAAAGCTCGAGCCAATTACAACCGATCGTTCTGATGACTGACGCTTCGTATAGCCAATGAAATTTCAAAAATGACCATATACAGCTTCAGGGGTTAGATTTACAGCCACAATAAGGAAGTAACTGCGTAACCGCGAGTCTGCTCCCTGTGACCGTGTGGTTTTTAAGAGTTTTGGAGAATTTAGGAAAGTGAACAATGGCGAAATAACTCAGATTATTGTATTTAGACATAAATAAGCTTTAGATTGAATTATGAATACACATTTTAACACAGCCTAGGTATGTTACTATGGTTACCATGGGTCTCCAAATGGCCTTTTTTGGATAGCGCCTAGACATACCCTTAGAAAAACGTGTAAAATATTCATTTTCTGTGATATTGTTATCAAATTTGAACTTGGACTAGGTAAGGCTTCATGCTATGGTCCCATTGTGTTTTCCAGCTAATAAGTCCCAGCTACAGTCATCTGCAGACATCTGTTTGCAAAAACATATTCAGGCGGAAATAAAAACCTACTACTTTCGTGTTCAAACTTCTATTATTCAATGCCAGTAGCACTTACAGTGATTCTGACTGTTGGGGGAAGAACTTCATAGTGTTACCTTTCAAAAGAGACCAAAACCATACATATACTCCAAATGGTTCAAGAACAGCTTTCAATTTACTTTGGGTATACCTTGGATAGGCGTTTTAGGCTAATTTTACTGGAGTGGTAACAGGTTAACAAAGATTAGACAGGAGTGAGCAGCTAAACCATGGCTTTTGTTAATGTCATTCATTCATTAGCCCTGTTTGGGACGAGCACTATTCATAGCACACTCGGAATTAATTCAGTTGTGAATTGTATTGCAAATTTTCACAGCCAATGTGTGCAAGGTTTCTGGGCATAATGATTTTTTATTGGATGAAGGATTTTAAAAACATACCAAAAATATGGACTTGGTGTGCAAAGTCCTTTACCCTTGAATTTTTTTTAAAACACTTCGTGTTTTTAAAAAGACATTTGGATTGTTTTAATATGTCTTAACACAGCTACCTCACTCACATTGTGTTGGTAAATTTTTTTTTAGCACATTTTATAATTTGGATTACTTTTTATATCATCCTCCGCTGAAAGGTTGGTCTACAGTCTAATGAATCTGAACGATCAACTAAACAAAATTACATTAAAGTTCATGAAACATTTTCCTATTCATATAATTACTCATCATAGTTCTGTGAAAAAAAGCATCTCTTCATGTACGGGAATAATTTCTACAAAAATGGTTTTACATTAAATGTAGAAATTGCCCAGCTGTTTAATTGTATTGTACTAAGAGAAGTTTCAATTATTCTCTCTACCCTCATTTACATGAATGGGTTTGAGATAATATTAATGTAACTGTGGAAGAGCGTCATGTCATTTGTATCACTGAAGCCTCAAATCAACACAACTTCAGAGGGTTTTTGCAGACAGACAAAACTATCGATTAACTCATTTCTGACCACCACAAACGTCATCTGAAAGTCTCTTAAAGGCTGAGAACTTTATGTTGGGAATAACATAGCCTCAAAAAGTGGGCACCATTATGTTGGGAATAACATAGCCTGACATGGGTTATCAGCAATATGTTGGGAACGTAAAGGAGCGTGTTTGGGTTATCAGCATCTAAGAAACTAAATTCTTGACATCAATATAATTATTAATGTCAGTAACAATTATTAATGATTATTAATAATAACAGGGCACCACCCTGCGAACAGGGACCAATAACCAAACGATAAACTAAGTCTCATAATTAGTGTTCACTCGCAATGTCAATAGTCTGAGTACTATTACATATTCAGAGTGAAAGTGAAGGTTTAAGTTCGAGCACAGACCACATATACAGCTATTATCACAATACATGCACAAAGTAATCACAGACAGCTGCTCTTTAAAATATAACAGAGTTTATTACGTTCTAATACTAATGATCTAGTCAACTAATATCTAAACTAACAACAACTATACATTCATGAGCACGCTATCTAAAATCAACAGACGATCGAAAAGAGGGG
>NW_022280094.1:204386-207010 GCF_004355925.1 Anarrhichthys ocellatus
GTGTGTGTATGTATGCGTAAGGGGGAGGAGCGAGGGAAAACAGCTCAGCGACGTATGACGTAGTTGGGACGTCTCTCATGCGTGAGACTCAAAAATAGCGGTTAGCCAACAGGAGACCTGGCGTCTATACGTGCCGGTAGCCGTTTAGCACGTAGCTACATTAGCTCAAAGCTATATGTGTGTGTGTGTGTGTGTGTGTGTGGATTGTGCCAGTGTCGGTGATCATAAAGCATCCACCACGTTATAAAAATTAACAGTACTTTAAGCACACAAACAAGATAAAATAAACACAAATTAACTCTCTCTAACTCTGCCCAGAATCTATTTCGCCTTACGGTACGATGCGATCGTGTTGGTTGAGGGGGGATTCTTCTGAGCTTCCGTGGGCTCGGGCAGCGCGGCTGCGGGCCGCGGGAGGTGTTCTCTCGGTAGGAGAGAATCGCTGTCATCTGGATAAGGGCTTTTCGCGTCCTTATGGCCGGAGCAAACGAGGCGCTTGGTGGAAAGTGGAAGTTCTCTCTCTCTCTCTCTGAAGAAGTCTTGCTTCTTCACTTCTGCAGGACTAAAAAGGGGTTCGCTTCGTGGATACGAACAAAGATAAAATAGACAGTTTGGTGAATTCGGCCAGCGAATATAAACTGTTAGACCTAGGATTTGGTTGAAAAGGGAAACAACGTTGGTGTGCTCCCTAGCTCGACGGAGATCGAAGGGAAAAAGCATTGAGGTGGGGGTTGCAGGTAGTTTTGTAGAACAGTGGCTGAACCACAGGGGTCCTGGGTTGTCTTGGCTCTCGGCCAATTAGATTGCAGCGCTGCTTTCAGGTACCTTCAGGAACACAGTTTTTTGGGGGGAGGAAACTCACACCCTAATGTGAATTTCTTCAGAGTTGGGGTTTGGTGCTCAAACTACAATCAGGATGAAACCTTTGCTTGCAAAAGGGAAGGCCTGACTCTCTTTGTTCCACAGCACATGTCGAAGCCATATAGTCAGATCCCAACATTTATTTAGCACCATATGTTGTCAACAGGCTTTTCTGTAAGAGCAGGTGTGGTTGTATTTTTATTTAAAAAAATCTTACTTTTCAAATCTTACTTTTAACCCAAACACTTCTATTCCTCTGTGATTTGAAGTCATAGTGCAGCAATAGTTGAGGCAGCCTCCAGTAAAACGTAGTGTGTCCACATCTGTTGCTCATTGAACAGCTTGTATCAGGCTTTTTAGACAAACACTTTGCTTTTCTGTTGACTTCCCCCGGCACCGCTAACAAGCACAGCTTGCTGCCAGTTCTCTCAAAATCAAAAACAGCTGTGATGAAAACTTTCTGTTTTGGATGTCATGTAGAACGGAGAGGCACCACGGGCTCAGCCTCTCCAAATTAAAGAGAGAACGTGGGGATGAAGAAGAACTGGACTAAAAAAAGAAAAGGAGCAGAAACAAGTTTGGCAGCAGGAGCTTGAGAGAGGTCGAGCTGAGTTTAGAGTTGTCAGTATTCAGACTGTGGGAATAGCATCTCACATGTCCCCCACTGTATCTTTATCACAACTATTGCCTTTGAGGCTGCCATCCGCTCGACAACTAGTGTTGTTTTTTTGGTAAGTTACCAGGCAAGTCTCTTACTCTTGCTGGGCCCATCACACCTACATACACCAACAGTCCCAAGTCTTTGCGTTGATACTTAAGGTTTTGATCAGATCGTCATGAAAAAACTAGTCTGAGGGTCTCCAGGCGACTTGGAACGAACGAATACACATGTGAAGGTGAATTCAAATTATTTGTTTGTTTGGATGTAGTGCAGCTGGTCCTTAAAACGTACACAAGGAAAGAAGGTGGAATGGAAACTGACTGAGTTTCCTGGATATGCCTTGTGATTTAATACCGTCTCCATCCTTTTGTCCCGCTTCCTTTATTCCCACCCAATGCCGTGAGCAGCGTGTATTCACGCTGTTAGCTCAATAGAAAGAAAGAGGCGAATCCCTCGGACGTTAACTCTGTACCCTCTCTGACTGCTTCACTCGTGTCCTGCAGCAGATAATGCTAATGCTAACTCCGATAGTCTGCCCCTCAACAGTATTGGTTCACCTCTCTGCGTGCGTGCATCGTCCTCCGTCCCTCTTCTATTTCTTCTCCTCTTCTTCATCTAATTTAACCCCATGCACATCTTTCTTCCTCCGTCCAGGTTTCATCCCTCCTCCTTCGCCCCAGCTATATATCTGTCCTACCTGCTCTGAAGAGGCCTGTTAATCGGAAATGACAAATTTCTCTCTCTCACACACACACGCGTTTTTCTTCTGAATTGCTGATTGTAACACACCGTCCCCCTTTGTTGTCTCAGCCCTCTAGTGCCACGTCCCTCTTTTTAATATTTATTTTAATTCTATCTTTCCTTCTGTCTTACTGCCTCACTCTCTCCTATAGGCTCCTTCCTTCCTTTCTTTCTTTCTCAGACACAAGTCACCTTCCCTGTCAGAAGGCTGTGTTAGTGTATGTGTGTAATAAGCCCACTTCCTCACCTTAGCATTGTTATCGGACTAGTGACAGCTCTAATTCTGTCTTCTCTCTCTCTTTCACGTACACTCTCACACACACACACACACACACACACACACACACACACACACACACAC
>NW_022280094.1:207020-239498 GCF_004355925.1 Anarrhichthys ocellatus
ACACACACACACACACACACACACACACACACACACACACACACACAGGACAGACCTACTAACCACAGTGAGAGTTGAGAACAATCCATTGCTGTCTCATTCTATCAAGTCCTCTATCTGTGACCGGGTGGGCTCCAGGGTGTGTGTGTATATATAGATGTATAATGTGTGTGTGTGTGTTCTCTGGTGTAAAGCTCTTAAATTGCCATCTGAAAGGTGACCTCCCCTGCAGACAGGAGATATAACACTAAACTCTAAAGTACTACAAACTGGACACTAGAGGTGTGTGTGTGTGGTTGTTTTACCCTTCTGAACATTAGTATTACATGCGTTGCGATTATTAATCACTTAGTAATTACTGTAGCATTGATGAGTAGCAGTGTGCAGCAGAAACTGATGGCTGGTTGATCCTGAACACTGATCTGAATGATTGGATTAAGTGAACTGTGACATTGGTAAAAAGGACATGAATCATTCCTGCAGCGTCAGTTTAAAACGGTCATCTTTGACACGCAACCCAGTGACCAACAAAGAGATATTTTGCTACTTGTGTGTCTTGAAACTATGTCATGTATTTATGTTGCCTGCTCAACTACTGTGCTGTCCTCACTAAAGGTTGTTTTAGGAAACGTAGTTTCCAGCTTGACAGTATACTCTCCAGCACCGTATTCTCCAAGGAACAGACAGGCTGTTGTATTTCGCAGGATTTAATGGAGGAAAATGTATAATTTTGTAAACGAGCACAACAGTACAGACTGTAAGTGCCTTTTTAAGTACGAAATATTATCTCTAGTACATGCTAAAATGCTACTAGCATAAACCAAAGTGGACAGGCATTCAAATGTATTTCAATGTTCATAATGAAGGATGAGATACATCAGCAAATAACATTTACACAAGCACTAATGATTTAACCACTAGATACTAATACATACGTATATAGTAAACTAACATCATCAACAATACTGTAGTCGAACCAAACAAATAGGAATGTAAACATGTTAATATAACTGTTAATAGTAGACTTCTGGATGAAGCCGATTATAAGGGTTGAACGCTGAGATGCTCAATGAGTCCATGAGCACACGGAACTTCCTGAACATCACTCCCTGTTACTCTGACTGTTTACTATTAGCTCACTTCCTGTTCAGTGCAGCTATTCACAATCGCCTCTAGGTGCTGCTAAAGAACATACAAAATAACCAATACACTGATTCCAATACAACTACAAAGTTAATTTTCAACTATTTTGCTAAATTGGCATCACCTCTCATTCTGCTGGCTAGGATTCAAATGAAATGAGACGGTGCCAAACAGCTAATACAATACACGAGCGCCCTTCAGTTTGGAGCCTCCAGTTCTCTGTCCTCCCAAAGGTCAGCTCTGTCAAGATGATGTGCAACCGGTCAGCGGCGCAAATTCATGCAACAAAGTCGACGCATAAAATCCTGCATATTTACCTCCATAAACAAATCCACTATCTGCAGCGATTACACTGACATGAAATAAATACATACAATACATGCATAATACTGAATGTGTGCATGCAAGGGTGAGCAGGTAGTGGTGGTAGATGGGTTTGGAAGGTAGCCTTAACCATACCATATTTGTGCAGATATTTTAATAAGTGAGGATTTCAAAAGCTGTGGCTTTGGGCATAAACAAACGGAATGTCCAATATTGATTTTTTTCTCTGACGATGGGGTTGAGCCTGTACCATTGCAAAGTGGGCATTAGATATATGTGCTGTGTTAAGCAGGGTTTGTCAGGGATTAAATTTAGCAGCACACTTGATTTGTCTACCTGAACTAGCTTGCGGACTTATTAAGGCAGCATTTAGGAAAATGCCAAGTAGTGGTTTTTTTCTGTCGTCACCTTGTCAGAATCAACTGTTCAACTGCCGACAGAAAAATAAAACAGATGGAAGAAACAGTCGGGGCGGGTGGCTGGAGGAAACTGGGAGACTGAGCGAAATGATGAATCAGATAGGAGTGAAATTCCTCCTCAGAACATGTCAGACAATCCACTTTTGTAATTAGACTCTCAATTCCATTAAATGTGTCCCGTTTCGGTGGCATTAGCCGCTGATCAGTTGGACTGGAAATTAAATTGTACTCATTATCCTGTAATGTGAACAAGGAATTGATTTTCAAGTACTGAATCATCCTTCTGACCTTTTCTGTTCTCAACAAAAGTATACCTATATTTATGTGCATTTATACAACTTATGTTGAAAACGTAAGAGGACCTGATTTTATGACAGCGTATACTATATCTATATTAAACCTTTTTCACAGTTTATGGACTGTATCTACATCGTGAACGTCATGTCCATAAATGCACACTGTTTTGTCCCACAAGCACAAAACCTTTATAGTGACTCTAAAGTTGAAACAGTAGCCTGATTGTTGCACGCAGCCACAAATTAAACTCAAGTTTGCTGTTGCCACGCAGGGCAAGATATTTACCCTCTGAACGACTTCTTAATGTTGCCGAGTGGAGGTGGAGCCACATGAACCATGGTGAATGCAAAGTGTTGAAATCAGTATTTAATTACACAAGGTCATTTTTCACACAATCTTTGCAGTTTTGAAGGGCTTGGCAGACCAGAGGCTGCATTGATCACACATATGACATCATACCTCTTGGCACCGTATAAACAGCCCAGTTCCTGCAGCGTTTATTTCAATCAGGAATCTGTCTCAAAAGTGGCCTTGGTCTGAACAGATGGACGGGTTTACTGACGGCATGGTGCAGCCCAGCATCATGCTCGATATTGATCCAGACAATATGTACTTTTGAAGTACAGGTTTATTTTGGCCACAGCCTCAACATCTGTCCGATGAATCGCAGGTCCCGAAGCTGCTGAAAAGGTACCGTAGTCCTTTTCAACTTGGCTCCTATTTCCTCATGTTTTGTTTTTTATTCAATACCATTTTTATATATTCAGCTGCTTCTAAATTTACAATTCATGACAAAACTGAAAAAAAGAACACGGTTTCTTACGTCACTCCCATATAAATTGGGACATTTGAGTTTTTTTTGCCCCTGACAAGCTCAAGAGTGTAATTATAAGTGTCTGAGAACATCATGAAAATACCCTATAGAGAAATTAAACCAATTTTATTTACCGTTCGCTTAATCCTGTCCTTTCGTTATTGTGTCATGTGACTTGATGCTGGAAGACAAGGGTAGAAACGCTACCTGCCTACACCAACAGAAGCCGAACAATTCACATGAGGTTAACAGTGACAATACCACTGCTGTAAGATAGAAGCCGCCATAATCCCATTTGCTTTATTTAATTTGGTTCGGGTAAGTACTCCAATGGATCACGATTAATTAAAAGCCAAAGCATTAATTGACGTTTGAACGTGACACGCAGCAGACATCAATCGAAGGTTCGTCTTATCTCTCCAACAAGAGCAGAGCTAACAAAGACAGAAGTAGACAAGTCACAGGGAGCGTGGTGACAAATAAACTGTTTGTGTGGATGAGAGGGGGAGAAAGAGAGCGATGGAGCAGCGTCTGCTGTTGTCAGGAGTACTGTGTGAAGGCGAGGTGATTCCTCTTCTCTTACCTCGTTGTTCTCTTGTCTCTGTCAGCCAGCTGTCTGCCGCAGCGCTGCTCAAACACAAACACGGGACACACATATAAAGTAGGCTGATCCTTTGTTACTGCCACACACACGTATACGCAGCAGAAAGTGGTGGTAGTAGTGGGAAGTAGTAGTCATACAATCCAATGTGTCTGTTGATTTATTTTAATATTAAGTATCCTATTTTACCGTCATGGATAATATCATTTCTGGGCTGTGTTGGGCTGGGTTAATCAATTTAAGGAACTGAAATTAGCGATAAATGTTAAACATGCTTATTTAAAAAAATAATTTCTGTTTTATTAATTTTCAATATGTGTAAAAATAGTTATGAATAACACTTCACCTTCTTAAGTTTCAGACACAATCTGTCATCACCTTTTGTTGGCTGTGACGGTTGCATTATCATTATAATTATTATAATATCAACTACAGTCATAAAACTACTCTAGTCTGCTCACTTGTGCACACCTCATTTTTGACAAGCTACTTGCTCCAAATACCGAGGGTCCTGATTCATTGCATTCTCGAATCTTAAATTATTAACATGATATGCATTAAAGTTTAAACTGGAAGATTCAGGCTACTGAAATTGACGAGATGCGATCAGTGAAGTCTTTTCACTGAAGAGAACCCACCAAGTACCTGGAATCAATATTAATTAACCCGCATTAATTATCTACAGCTGATGTTATCTGCCACCACCAACGATTGTCATTTCATTTAGTGAAAGGGACAGTCAGTGTTTACTAGGGCTGCGTATTGTTCAAATCATTACGATGCCAGTACCAACACCAGTACCCTTAAAGTGATAATGATAACAATAGAGTACTTCATTCGATATGGTAGCTGCATGTGAATAGAAGCTAATCGCCACTGCACAGCGTACATACGGCGGCCCCCGTTGACAGCGCCTTCCCGACCCACAGTGTCTGGACCGAGTTGTCGGGGAGGCGGAGCTACCCTCCCCCCTCGGGTAAACGCTGTTAGCTCTGTCAACGCAGTTGCCGTCGTTGGCTCTGTTCACACTGTTAGCACCGTTAGCTGCAAGCGGCCGGCTCGGACATACCCGTGTTCAGAGCCGTGTGCAGGCAGGCGATCGCGGCTGTATGGGCCGTACCTGCTGTGGCAGTGAGCCAATCACACACCGCATTAGACACCATTACTATGGCGTTTAGCCACAGTGTTCGTTAAAATTAAGAAATCTACCCCTGGCTCATTTTCAATATTTTTTATTATTGATGAAAAAAAAGAGCAAGGACAAATAATGTGAGATTTGTCAAGAATTTGCGAATTTTACCCAAGTCACGCCACTGTCCTGCTTCTTCTTCTTGTTCTTTTCTTACATTATCATCATCTGTATCAGTCCCTAAGTGGTGTCCAATTTCCCATAGATGCATTTGAGTGTATTTGACAGTGGACAGTCAAAAGGGGACAGAAAAAAAGGATGGATAAGATCACATTTTACTTTTTGTCAATACACAACTCTTTCACCTCAGGCAAACGTCAAAACTTTTGTTTTATTTCTACTCAGATTTGTTAAGATTTCAAATTGAAAATGAGTATAAGAAGGTAGATGCAGACACATATTCCTTTTGTTTGCGTTTGTTGCAATTTAAGGTGTTGTAACTGACTTTGGAAAGAGACCTCCAAAGGACAAGACAAAC
This sequence comes from Anarrhichthys ocellatus, assembly GCF_004355925.1. NCBI lineage: Eukaryota > Metazoa > Chordata > Actinopteri > Perciformes > Anarhichadidae > Anarrhichthys > Anarrhichthys ocellatus. The sequence continues at coordinate 212,286 of NW_022280094.1, forward strand.
CATCAGACCAATAAACACACACACACACACACACATAGAGGGGCTGTCAGGGCTGCAGAATGCTGATGCAGCTCAGTGTGAGACGGCTGGAGTCTTTGATATTGAGATATGAGGTCACTGAAGGCACACAGAGAAACGAACACTTACCTGCACACTATCATACGCTGCATCCATACACAAAGAGGAATACGAAACTTTATTTACATATCCACACACACACTCACACTCAGAGTGAGTGAGTTTTGACAGACTGCAGATGGACAGCTGACATTCTCCTCATCTCCCGGTTGAACTCTCCTCTTTACTGAGTTTCTGTATAGATGACACTGTTCTTATGAAAACTCACTTTTACCTGCAGGAACGTTCAACTGCTGCTGACCACTGATTTCAAAAACCCTTGCAGGGCTAGAAAGTTGAAGACGGGCAAACATACTAAAGTGGAAAGATGTACCAGCTGTTAGGACCCACATGGCAGGTGATAAGATGTCACAATATGAACCAAATGAAAAACAAATAGAGCCATTTTTCACTGGTCTGCCATACTACCAAATTGTCCAAATTTGGGGACGTAACTATCAATAATACGCAGTGGCGGGCCTTCAGTGCTGTCCTACTACAGTTGAACCACCTCCTAATAACCTCATTATGACGCCACAGCTACGGTTATTATTTGTCTAGTGTAAACACCTCATTCACATAACACTGCAACATTTGACAAGTGAAATAAAATGTTACATGAAGCTCAACACGTACAAATACACTAACTGCAGAGTGCAGATACATGAATATGCGCATGACGGGATGCTTCGTTATTAACGGACAATGTATATAGTAAATCAATGTAATTAACACAATGACAAGAACAAACTCACATGAACCAGTCACATATATTTATATGACAAGAAAGTATGACAAATCAATCCAGCGGCACTAACACACGTATTCCACCGCACACTGAAGAGCACGAGCCATTCAACGATTATTCACATCAGAGGGAACAATATTAACCATATCATAAAAACGACACCATAGAAAATCAGTAGGAACGCTACTGCAGATGTAAAAACACAAAAGCACTTCACTTACCACAGCTGCTGTTCACTTAAAGACAAAGTCCATCCTCCTTTCTTTGTTAATGAAGAGTTCAATGACGCAGTTGTACAGAACATCACTACGGTTCAGTCCTCCTGCGAACGTCTTCGTTGAGTTCCACTCGGGTCTCAGCAAAAGTTTTCAAAAGCACCGTAGCTTGTAAGTGTCCTGTCGTGCTATGGTGTCGTGTTGCTGCCTTGGTTAGCCACCTCAGGTTAGCGTAGCGTAGCTCCAAACACCGAGACGCTCAGTCGCAAATAAAACGCATTCTTAGCCATAAAATGTGCAACGCTTATCCGACGCTGTTAGTCAGGAATACCGTTCGTAGTTGCTGGACTGAAAGTGGCGCACACATTTTTTCCTGGCTGGGCCAGGGCTGATGTCCAGCTTTTCTTGAAATGTCCTTCTCCAGAAATCTGTTTCTCCTCCTTCAGCCATTGAGTGTTAAAAAAACAAAGCTAGGTAAAAAAAACTTGTACAACTACAAAGTTCTGCTACCTAACTTCACAACAGTCACGCTAGCCCACTGACCAATCACAGCGCACGTACTCTGGCACGTCAAAGAATACGCCTAACATGTCAAACTAAAGATCTGATTGGTTGAAGACTATGACAATCAACAATATCGTCCCCGTTCACTTAAACTGCAAAGTCTACCTAGAGGACCTCGGGGCCTCTCTTCTTACCTAGAGACATAGGGGTGAAATCTGATTGGATAAAAGCTCTCCTTAAAACAAGCTGCACTGGAAGCATGGGAAAAACATGTAGTGTATTTATGAAAAATTCTTAAATTATAAATTAGCTATAACTTTGTGATTCTGTTTAGGCTTTGCTAGCCCTGACGACCCACCACTGATAATATGGCTCTAAACTAGCCCTCCTGGATGGTTTGACAGACCATTTAGGTTTTTGTAAAGCAAGTAACTCTTTGTAAATAAAAACTGCAGCCCACAACTTTACCTAAATGCGTGTATTTGATGTTTTCTAAAACCTAAAAGGTACAAAACAAAAACCCACACAAGATTGACTTAAATTATAATGACATGTTTTATTAGCTGGCTATTCTGAAATTGTGGTGTGAGCATATGTGTTTTTACAGCTTTGCTTTCCCCAGTGAAGATGATCCTCTGTAGAAGCAGAATCTGCTGTCACATCCGAGCGCTGATGGCCATCTGCCTGCCGCCAAAACAAGACACATGATTCCCATCGATAATTCTGAAGATGCTGAAACTGTTTTCTGATCTGCTTCGGGTTTAACTTTCAGCCGAAACAAACTCCTCCAAGTTCAGTGTTTCCCCTACCATTATATTAGGGGGGAGCCCCGCCCCCCCCCCCCCCTTGAAGGTCAAGTTAATTTTGTTAAATTTTATTTTCTATATAGCGCCAGATCACAACAGAAGTCATTTAAGGTTCCCTTTCCTATAGAACAGGTCGATACCTTGTTCTTTTATTAAACAAACTCAATAGCCTGATGTTATTTATCTTATTTACACGATGGCATGTCATTTCTGTCTCTACATGGTCGCGCGTGTACAATTCTCCTCTGCTCTCTGTATCGCGCACCGTGGAGTTCCGCCCCGATGCGCGCACACACACACACACACAGACAGGTGAGCACACTCCCACCAGCGGACAGAGAGCGTGCGTTGGAAAATGTCGTGTCAATCACCTGAAAAGCAGACAACAATATTTAAGTTTTTTAAACGCTCCCATGTGGTGAAGATGGCAACACTCGCTCTCCTGCGAGTAGCAGCCGGAGTAGCTCTCCTGCTCCAGGTAAAACGACAGAAAATAGCCCAAGTGCTGCACGCCCTGCCCCTGACAAGCAGCTAAAGTCCAGTCACCACCGGATGACAGGTTTTGACCCAGCTTGGCTGTCAGAGGGGAAACACTCCCCCTGGCTGTACAAGACTGATCTTGGTAAGTAAGTAAGTAAATACATCAGTGGTGGGCCGTCAGGGCCAGCAAGGCCTTCTCTGCTGGCCTAAACAGAATCACAGTTATATCTATTTAATAATTTAATAATTTTTGTTAAATACACTACATGTATTGTAATTTATAAAAATATTTTTCCCATTATCTTATTTTCTCATTGCACAGCTACTGTCTTCCTCAGTTGCTCTGCTTCCAGTGCAGCTTGTTTTAAGTAGAGCTTTTATCCAATCAGATTTCACCTCTGTGTCTCTAGGTAAGAAGAGAGGCCCGAGGCCTGCAGACTCTCACGTGCATCCAGTGCAGTTTAAGTGAACGGGGACGATATTGTTGATTGTCATAGTGTTCAACCAATCAGATCTTTAGTTTGACATGTTGGGCGTATTCTTTGACGTGTCAAAGCCTGCTAGCCGGCCTATAATGATGTCAGCATTAGTGCAGCTCAGTGTCCATGTGCAGCTCTGCAGCGAGGTGCAGAGTGTGCTGTGATTGGTCAGTGGGGGAGCACGTGACTATCGTGAAACGAAACTTAACAGCAGAGGCTTAGTCGGGTAGTGAATCACATCACGTGATGCAGCTCAGCCAATCAAATATGGGCATTCTGACTGAGTGAGATGTACCACACACCATGACACAGGGGGCTGAGACGAGGAAAGACGTTGCAGAGCAGTACTTCAATGTTCAAGTTGTGAAAGTAAAATCATAAGACGATCTCTTTGGGCCACGACTTGTCATTAAGGAGTGATGGTGGGTCCCACAGCCAGACCAGCTGAGATCTACCGTCCTACATGAGCGCAGAAAACATTATATTTTCCTGAATATGAGCTTCTGCATTTTCCAAATGCTCTAGTACTATTCAAACGTATTGTAAGCCTCGTACCGAACGGTATGTACATATGTTACGTGCCGTGTGTTGTTGTTGTGCTCTCTCTGATTACACGCAGTGTCCTCTCGGGTGCCGCCCATTACTAGAGGCCAGCTGCGCCCAATCAAAGATCGGAGGCGTGGTTAAAAGGAGAGGAGCTCCGGAAGGACAGCCTTCTTCCGGGGCCGAAGCCGCAACCAAGCCTCAGAGAGTGGTGCTGTGGATCTCTCCGGGTACAGCCGTGTGGGCTGGTGTCGCCATCGTGTTGGTGCGATTATCACTTTGAGTCGCCCTGTGACTATCAGAGGGTAGTTTTGTTTTGCCACGGGCTTATCTCCAATAAACGATCCTTTGTTAAAACCCTTCGCAGTGCTCTCTCTCTCTTCCCCCGGGTAAAATAACACCGTTACTCCCCGCATCCCTTAGATGCCTAAAAGGGGAACGTAACAACATAGGTACGTATATTTAATACGTACATAGTTACAGCCTTAGAAACTAATAACTGTGGTGCCATCATGTGGTTATAAGGTGGTATTTCAGCTGCAGGACAACAGTGAAGGCCCAGGTATAAAATGCACGGCCCGCCACTGAAATACATACATTACATACATGCATAAATAAATCGACAGATTAGATAGATAGATAAAATACAGTACATAGAGAATGAATAGGAGATTATTTCAGTTTTCTTTTTGGTTTTAGGAATGTTCTGTCGAATATTTAGACCGCATAAACAGGCAGTTGTTAGAGGAAACCAGACCCGGACATTTATAGTCTTCCTGCCAGTCCTACAGAAAGTACTTGACAAACACTATTTTAACCTATCAGCTCTCACTTTTAAAGCCTAACAGTTAATGTATTTGCAGGTCAAGACAAACATCCGCAATAGGTTGCAAGGAGACCATCTTGCAACCCCCCCAAAGCTGTAAACCTAGGGGGAACACTGAGGTTTACACGTCAACTTGAAACATTCCATATAATGTCCGTTTCACGCAATTAATTCTCGTCTAGTTTCTCCTCTTATAGATACAGTTCTCTGCTGTTATACCACATCAACGGACTTCCTATTTTACTCATCATAATCACAACGGCCACAGAGGTCGCCATCGTCTTCTTGTATTCTTATCACTGATCAACCATAGAATGAATAGATGATGACCCATATCTATGAGGCTAATAGCTGCTGATGACGCCCATTCAAACGGCTGATAACATCGTCAGCGTGCGCCAGTTCTTGGTAGGTTTTTAAATGAAAACATGTTGCTGGCTCTTTTCTAGCAAATAACTTTCATGGCTATCTCAATTAAATCAGGATGCTGTCTGAGGTTCCATCCTGTTTCCTCCATTGATCAATATTGTCACTTTTAAATCTTTAAAAAATGTTTTTCTATTTACAAAATACAATATGTATTCTTAGTGAATACAGAAATGTACCAATAGATATAAATCACCATGAACACAAAACATATTGCCACCAAGGCTCTTTAGCAAATCCAATCTCTTCAGCTATGTTGGTACAAAATTGGCTGCATTGCATTGAGCAGCGTGACCTTCAGTGTGAGTCCATCACAATGAAATTCTCTCGTTTATTCAACATCACAGTCTGAGCTCTGTCACGTGCAGCACTTCCAACATGTCTTTGTGCATTCAGTGTCATTTTGCAGAGAGATGGTACGAGCAGTTGGTAGAGCCAGAAAACAAAAGCAGCAGGTTGTCACCACTAACTAACACAACTTTGAACACTACGTTTTCAACATTTACGTTTCGGGGTGAAAAGTTCAGCCCATGTTGGCGTTGGAGTCCCTATTTCTCTTCTGTTTTTTCAACACACACACCAAAGGACAGCAAACTGTCACCGTGGAGACGAAGTGTATTGCTCAGCCAGAAAAAAAACATTTCCACGCTGAACGCACACCTGCAGGTGGATCTCGATGTGACTGGAAAAGGAAAGGGATTGATTGACAACCATGACTTCCCAAATGAGACACACAAAATACATGTTTTAAACATACACACACAGACGCACACACTGAGAGCCTGGTACCTATCAGTGAGTGTGTTCAAACGGTATGTCTGTAGGCACTACAGCAGCTTCAGTCAGAGCCTTCCTCCAGAAGCAACTTCACACACACACACACACACACACACACACTGCCTGTACCGGCCACATGTATATCAGACCGCTGTGGTTCAGGCTGGCTGCTTTTAATGAAGTGAGTGGAACTGGCGGAGACATGGAATAGCATGTTGATGACATGTTGCTACTGTCGTGTGTTATGCTGCGTTAACATGTAAAGAGGGACAGTAGTGTGTCCCCCAACATGGTCACATGGGGTGAAGTATGAAAATATAAAGTATGGGATATTATACAGTATGGGGAAGACTAGTCTTTGATCAGTTTTTATTTGTTTTATGTAATTTAGATTTTCTTTTATTATTATTACTATTTACTCTTCTTTTTTCTCTGTTCATGTCTATTGCTTTTTCTTTATTGTGCAGCACTGTGTATTATCTGCCCTGAAAAGAGACAATATAAATGAACGTACTTACTAGTTGTGTAGTTGGCTTATTAAGCATCTCTTCGTGAATATGTTGCCCATCCAGTAAGTTTATAATAGAAGATAGTTCATTCCTGAAGGATTTGAACCTATGGCACTAAATAATTGTTAATGATCATAATTGAGAAAGTTGCTCTTGGAATACAGTGTATTAAGTTGTTGACTTTAATTAGGACCAGTTAGGATGTGATCATATAGCCTTTGCAGCAGCGTAACGTGCAGAAAGGCTGGGTAAAGATCAATATTGATTAGCAGGTGTTGCTCACTGGGAAATAGGCTATGAGTATCCAGTTATAACCGACCGGTCTGATGTGTGTCGTGGTCTGTATGGCTTTACTGTAGCAGCCTGGTGTCATTTTCAGGCCACTTAATGAAGGTAAACGGCTCTGCACTTTAGCGCGGCACCTCTCAGGGGCTGCGGATTTATCAACGTGTGATTCCTGCCGTCTTCAGACGGACAACGTCAATTATTCTGAGCTTTAGCACCACAACTAAAGGCATTAACCAATCATGTTGTGCGTTACAGATTGAGGTGCTCCTATATCTGTAAAACCACAACACAGAGGCTCCGAAGTCTGAAACAAGATAGCAAACATTAATCCTTTCAACCTTGACAAAGGCAATGCAGACCAGATCCACTTTCTCCTTTATTACCTTTCACAATAAAATCCCTAGACATGTACACTGCCGAACTGTTTACCAGAGGGAACTGAAAGTAGGTTAGGCTATACAGCAGTTTACCTCAGACAGACAATAGGATCCTAGTAGTTGGTCCTCCGCCTGCACAAATCTGTTCGAACTTTTAATGAAAAACTGATTTTTGTTTGTTTGTCACTTTGTCACGCTCCCGGTGTGTAAAGGCCTTTACCCGAACCCAAACCTAATTCTATCCTGAACCCTCAAATAGACCTCTGAAGGTCTCTCCCAAAGTCAGGACCGGACCGGCCAAAATGTCCTCACTCTCCGAAAATATCCCCACTCTGGCAAACTCAAATCAGTCATATCTAAGATAACTGTACAAGTACATACACGCACACACACACACTCATCTTCACACACTATTTACACTCCACATCCTCTCATCCTTCTTGAAACAACACAAACATCCATCATCTGCTCTCATTCCAAATTACCTCTCCTTGCAATATCCATCCTACTCATAACAATACACAGCACTTCATACACCCTTCCTCTCCTCACTACCTTTTTTTCCCTGCGGAAATTTTTTTAGATACTTCCCTGCAACTATTACATGTCACGGTTTTCTATTGTGAAGGAAAGAACTCAAGAAATGTATGTATAATCCCTAAAAATGAAGGAGCAACTCAACCTGTTCGGCACACGGTGATTTGTGATGTGAAAATTTAAATATGTATTATATATGCTGCCTTTTTGGCCAGGTCGTGATTGTAAATAGGAACTGGTTCTCAATTGACTAATCTGGTTGAATAAAGGTAAATAATAACAATAATGATACATTTCTTTGTCATTATTATTTTCACGCAGAACACGAATATTATGCATTGAAAAACAGTTTGAAAAAATATATTGACATGCAATTGAATCGCACAAAAAGACACCCCCCCATGTGTAAAGGCCTTTCAGAACAAATGTCTTTGTTGTCGCTTGTTACATCTTTAACTGCAGCTTTTCACAGATGTCAGCCTCGCTGACTCAGCAGTCATACTGCTCAAATTGTAGTCGTCGGTGCGCCGTCCCAATTCATTGGTAGAGGTGCATCGTCGTCGATCTTTTTAGGAGCCGAGAGTTAGATAGATGATATATATATAGATAGATAAATACTTTATTCATCCCCAGGGGGAAATTTGTATGTTAATAGAAACATCAACCTTTTGAATGAACAAAGTTTCCAAGGCAATGAGGAAGGAGCAGGAGAGGAAATCAACGTTGAGGACGGTGTGGCCCGCGAGCAGCACAACAGTGATGGCGGACTGATAACGGTCATTATTGCTGGATGGAAGCACTCTGCAGAACAGTGGTGACGATGCTCGCTAGAGGGGCAACTGTGGCTTCAACCGCGGCACTTTATGCTACCAAACAAGACTAAAAATATAACTCAGGCAGCCACGCTGTGTAGCTGTCATTGCCTTTTTGTAATATCAGGGGGTGTAATGATGTAAGGGAAAAAACCAACCCAAAAGGCTTCTTCTGTGTGAGCGTGTCTTCGTCAATATGTTTGCGGATGTGAGCCCCCTCAGCACACAGGCACCTCTCACCTAAGATGACAGCTCCACAAAATGTAGAATAACGTGCAAATTAGAGGCTTCTCTGTTCATCCAATCAGATCCAAATTAGCATGAAACGCGATTACCAGCTCAAAACTGCAGATAAGGCCCTGATGACTCAAATGAGGAATGAATCACTGGCGTAGATGGTTCGTGGAAATAAATAAATAAATATAAAGGCAGCGAATGGCAGTCAGAGCAGCTCGGGGAGGCTCCTGGTAAGAGGGTTATTTGAGTGTGTGTGTGTGTGGGGGGGGGGGGGGGGATCCATGGAGGTACTGAAAATGTTCAAATTCAAGAAAAAAGGGACAATGAGCAACACATGTTAGAGTGGAGTCGAACAAAAGAAACAAGAATGAAAGCATCCTCTTCAAAACTGTTACATAAATAACAGAAAATAGATACTGTATTAAAAACCTTGACTTGTACTTTATTCTACAGTCTGTACAACATAACGGTCCATCCGTAGAGCCTTCATTCAGAATGTATAAATTATTTTTTAAGGGGAACCTACAAACTACACTGATATGCAACTACTTTGAATGAACAGCGATGGTTGGCCTCTTTGAATTTTAATGCACAAATGTGATGTTAACATGATCTTCCAGGCTTTATTCTTTTACACTTCATTGTGTATTTCAATCTATTGCTGTGCAAGATGAATAGTTTATGCCCTTGAAATTAGACAAACACCTTAAGTCAACATACATAGGAAAAATGTATTTGAATTGAACAATTCTTAGCTTTAAATCTGAAGGTCTAACTTATTGTCCCTAGAATGCACGTCCCTTTCCCGATGAGCTTTTCCTTTTGTTATTTTCCAGCTGTCACGATGATGCAGAAATGTGTTGACTTTTTGTGTTTTTCAGCTTTTGTGGCAGAGCGCAAAAACAGGTGTTTGTTTCCCACGTCTCCCTTTTACATTTTCCTCCATGTCCCCTCCGGCTTGCCATACCACGGTCTGTGGCTCAGGGGTAGAGTGGGTCGTCCTTTAATCGAACCGCTGATCCTCCTTCAATCAGAGGATCGGCGGTTCGATCCTGGCTCCATGCCAATGTGTTCTTGGGGTAGGCTGTGCCTGCCATCAGTGTTTCAATGGGTGAATGACATGTAGTGTTAAAGCGCTTTGAGGGTTCGGAAGACTAGAAAAGCATTACAAAAGTACAATCCATTTAGCCAACTCTCTCGTTTAAGTCTGGCTTTCCTTTCGTAAACATCGTGCTGTGAACATGTCTTATCAGCAGAGATCAATACTATTATAAAGAGGGAAATGTAAACATCTTTAAAATAAGAAACAGTTATCTTTGATCATGCATCGAGAAACTTGCTCCTGACATTTTAACGAGAACCATGAAAAACTATCGTATTGTTTCACACACATCTTCCTCACTTTTTACGCTCACGTCACTCACATGTATCTGTTCACACCAGTGAACATCACACATGCATGAACATACCTTTTTTATCCTCTGTCACTTATTGTCTCACTACCTGAGATGAAATCGAACAGTACATCATTAAAAAAGGAACTATTCATGTTGTTTGCATTTTTTAAACATCATTTGCTGGATTCAATGATTCAAGGCTGAGATAGATTCGATCCTAAAGCACGTGAATTCATGTAAAAACCAGAAAAAAGAGGCATTCACTACTTTAAAATATAAGTGCTGTTATCCGTTTTACATTTTCCATTTGAATGAGAATTAGAGAATGATTTCGTTTGTCACATTAGTTCACCTTGGCCTGCATGTTTTTTTTTACATTCAGTTCAAAGACTCCATCTTGCAAAGGGAACCTTTCACAAAGCGTTTCACATCTTATGCATCCTAATCACACTTCCTTTCGTTAACGGATCTATTCTTTTGTCACTCAAAATCAAACAGCACCCTTGCTGCTCTTGTTTTCACATTCAAAACACCATTAGCAAAGAGCAGTGTCTGTTCAGCGCTGACATTTTGTGCTAAATGTCTACTAAATGATTTCATATTCAAAAAAGTGAAGATTACTGCACTGAAGACCCCATTATCAAGGAGCGCCTTTCAGGTGTGATATTCCTTTGACATAAGGACCTATGTGAGGTTTAATTCAAGTCATACTGTGTACAGCTCAAACTATATAACACGTTTTTGTTTCTCTGTGATGCAAAAACAAATATTGCAGGTGGTAGAGAACAAAGAATTGAACTTTTGACTGGAGACAAGGAATAACTCCTCGGTCCAGCTGGAAATCTGAAGCCAGAAATGAAAGGAACAATGTTGTTCACTCTCCTGAGGTTCCAGTCTCAGGACAGGCTATGAATACAGTATTCCTCCTGTCTGTAGCTGTAGAATCCCCGTGTCCTGTCCCCTTTGCTGGCATAGTTTTTAGAACTTGATGTCCAATCAACTACCTCATTGTCTTTAAATTGGCTTTTCAATTTTATTTCACACGGTAATGAACTTAAAAGTAGTGGCTTGTTGGAATGTTGTCTTTCTACATTCTCTGAAATGCTTGCTGTGTTCCAGTTGTTGTCTTCTGCATCATGTCCAGTAAGACTCATGAAACATTACGTAGCTGGCGTAAGTCAAGTGTGGAAGTTACGGAAACAGATGTAAATTAGGTAAAACACACTGTTGTTGCGTGGGTTCACATAAGAGCAACACACACCAAAGGCGTAAAGGTGTCATATGTACTTCCCAAATGAGCACAACCCAGCTCTTGCACCCTGACAATGTCTTAATATGTCAAATGATGCAACCTTTAGTGATCCGCTAAAATTTTGTTCTATCGAATTTGATCTTTTCATTGGTATTAATATTATGTGCTATATTGTGAACAGGACATTATAAATGTGTCTCTTTCCTCCATCTTCTTTCTTTTGAGACCATGATGGCGAGCTTGGAACGTTTAGTGTCTCTGGTTATGCTATTACAACGGCACAGAGTGTTATGCTGGAGAGACAGTGTGAGTGCTTTGTTTCTCTATAATTGTAAGGAGTTTCAGTTGCTGCTGTGTCCCGTGCCTAGCAAGAAAGTGCTGAAAGACAGTACACAGAAGTGTGGTTCTTGTCCACTGCACAATGAAATGCAGAGTTACGGCTGAAATACATGGGGCACGGACGCAGCAGGGTTTTTGTAGACAGTCTTTCTGGCGGGTGGTTATGTGACAGCTTCACCGTGCACGTATTTCTTAGTTTTGACAAGTGATAATGTAGTTGGTTAGGAAGGGGTTGCGTATTCCAGTTAATGGAACTGAATTAATTGACCATTCTAACTACAGGGTCATGGATACACATGGATTTGAGTGACATATTTTAATGTGAGTTGCAGAAAGACCCACGAGGTTGCAGAGCATTGCCTCCGGTACAATCAGGTATGTATTTTTCTTTTTTAACGTGTTGGAGCTTAGCAGCGTGAGTGGGTGTGCATGGCTTCCGTGGTTAGTGTTTCACCTTCAGACCAAACACGAAGCAGACTTCTTACAACGTGCAAAAGACCTAATATACCAATTATAAGACGTAATTGTGAAAGTTTGTGTTTAGCTTGAGCAGTTTCTAATCATCAGAGAAGTTTGAGTGACACTGTGTCGCGAAGGCCTATCAGTGTTGATCCTAACTTTGATCCTGACTTTGATGAATCAGAAAGGGAGGAAATTAACTCGTATTTGTACAGCGACTGGACAAAAATCTGTCTAAATGTGATATGTAACATCGCTGCCGTATTTACGCCTACATGGCGTTATTTTGAGTGTTGATGCAACAGCTACAATGTTAGCGTAGCCTAGAGAGGATAGAGACAAACTCCATTCAGAAAACATTGCTTGTCATGTGGACAGACTTGACAAAGCAGGATTTTCGGACCTTTTACAAATCGGCATCATCATTTAGTTATTTCGGCATCCTTTTGATCTGTTTTATTGCAATTCAATTGCTAGATACAGCGAATACATCTTGGTGAAATTCTATGAGCACTTCTGGATGATATTATGAACTGAGACACCGGCGTTTGGTTTACGTACAACATGTACATAGAATAAATAGTGGTTACTCTGGCCATTGTTGAAGAATCGCTGTTGGTGTGTACTTGGAGTTAAGCCCCCATCTTTCTAGAGCAAGTGATGCGAATAAACACAAATGTTCCCACAGTCATACGTGAGCGAATAACACAAGGCGGAAATTGGCTTCGTGTTAATGGACGTACTCTGCTGCAGGCCCGCTGTGGCAGACTTGTCACGCCTCATCCGTACCCAACTCAGACCAACTAGACTAAGGCAGAAAAAAACACTTTAAGCCTAAAGAGCCCAATACATTTTTTTAATTACTAATATGTTAAAAAACTCAAAATATTGCAATTGATATCAAAACCAACAATCATGTCATAATATCAATATATATAATCCAACTGAATTTGTGGGATTTTGTAAAACTGTATAATTTGTTTATACCATCAATAAGATGTTGGGACTTCACATCAGACAGTGATCAATCTTAAGTACAGACAAAAGGTCTATCAGATTGACTTGATGGAACGGGGAACGAAGTGACAGTCAAAACAAGTATCCAAAATGTCCTCACAAGCCACAATGGCCTCTTGATGGTGCCGAGTGGGTCCTCGCATGGGTAATAAAACCAGACCACAAACAAATCAATATTGTATTTACACACCCTCCTCTCCCCAGAGTAGAGCTCCATATGGAAAGCGAGGTGTTTCCACTCCAATAGCTCTGCACAACACTCATTTGCATTTCCTTTAAACACAAAGTTAGCAGCGCTCGCTCAAAGAACTCAGAGGGAGACGGTGTGAGGGTGGACGGGGTGAGAGACGGGAGAGGAGAGAGAGAGAGAGAGGGGTTTTCAAGGGAGAGATAAAGAGGATGGGAAGGAGACGAGGTGAAAGACACAAGGGGGAGGAGGGGGGGAGCAGAGAAGGAGAGGAAGAGAGGCTCGTCTCGTTAAGCACATCTCGCTGTTTTCACAGAGTTTGACAACAACTGTTCCACCATCTGCACACTTGATTCCCTCTCTCTGTTCCCCGAGCTTCTTCCTCTTCTTCAATCGCTCCGCCCTGCCTCAGTCCACCTCCCCTTCTCCTCCTCCTCTGAATTTCCTGTCTTTTGCTCTTTCAAATGCCTCTCGAGGTGCGCTTGTTGGTGTGCGCTCCCATTTCTTCTTCTGTTATTTCAAATGGGAGGGTTGGGTGAACAGTAGGCTGAGGTGACGAAATAAAAAGATAGATGAAGCCACCTGTTCACCGTGTTGATGCACGGAATACAACCCCGAGAGCACACGTGCTCTTTTTAAAGCGAGGAATGCCGTTTCACTCGCCTACAAACTCAAACTTTACATCTGTTAGGTTCTCATGGCGGGGACATTTGATATTCACACACACACACTGCTGTTTTTAAAAACAACCCAGTAGCGCAGGTTAAGAAAAGTTGTCTCGTCTCATACTGTGTGCATTCATCCGAGACCCATTTTAGCCCTCAGCCCCGGGAGAGTGGAAGGACTCAGCTTGCCCGGAGTCTAATATACAAGAGTTTGTACATTTGTCTCCTCCATAGGTTAGTGTTGAGAACTTTGCAAATGAATAGTTCTCATACTTGTTTGATGAAACAAGGGGTTTTGTCTTTCAGTGCTTTTCAAAGGGACCAATATGGTTTTCACAAAAATAAATCTTATGTGTTTCTAGTTCTGCAAATAAGTATGATTGACATCTCATTTATACTAGGGATCAAAAAAATCATTGGTTAATCAACAGTGGATCTGATCTGTTCTGCTCAGACCTAATGTCGATTCCGTGTCCTGTATTGGGCTTTGCATTCAACTAAACTCTTCCTCATACTCTTCCTCCAAGGAACAGACCAGCGTGTTGTATTTGGACAGGTTTAATATGAAGTGCGAAACCACAAAACAAGGAAAACATATTAGTTTTCATCAAACTTAAATACTGTGTAGTGATTTAGAATGTTCATTTCACTTTTCACAAGCAAACATGCTAAATAATAATAATAATGCTAAACAGATCATCACTAATTGTCAGTATGTGATACAAAATAATAGAAACCTACATTCCTGTTCCATTTACCTATATTCAATCAGTTACATGTGGCACATGTCATGTCTTTCTACCTACAACAAACTAACAAAATAAACCCTCAGAAATACTTAAAGCTATTAAAGTAAATTATACTCACTGGCATTGCCACTCAGAGGGCTAGAAAATGCAGGATGGATGAAGATAATATTGGGCCATTCAACGACCACACTTTAATATCTGACGTTTCACACTTCCACACACCACTGTGAACGCAGCGTAGTATCCTTGCAATGGTGTTCGCTCAACCCGGACCACGTTTTTTTTTTATAGATACTAGAAATGATCTTACATATTATAATGATGATTGTAACATAGCGTCATACATAAAGGGAGACAATTCATTTAAGTGGGGATTTTGCCAAAGCTAGAACTGAAGCAACTAGCTTAATGCTATTAGCTAGTGTTCGTGAACTTTTCCCTCCTTACAGTGACCAGCTCAAGTCCTTCAATGTGTGTTGTCTTTCTTAACAGAATGTCGACTATAATTCGACAGTGGCTGCAGCTGCACAGAGCCTTATAAATGTTGCTTGGCGCCAGTGTTTACAGAACTTTGTCGTTCATCAGTGTGGATCCTCACATCGTTATCACTGTGGTTATCTCTATAGTTATAGTTCTTGGTGTGGACGGACCTTTAGTTTATATACCATAACCTTTGCAGTCCTCCTTGTTGTATTCCGATACATAAATTAGGCTATGATAGACCCCGTCCAAATTGGCTCACTTTGCATATGTTTTAAGTAATAACTTGCATGCTGTTTGTTTGTTATATGTATGTGTCTGTAACTTAAAAGATTTAATCAAGCCAGTAAAATAATGTGTTTGTTTTTTCTAGGAGCAACTGAAAAGGGACTTTCTTCAGAGACTACTGACTAAAGTTTCCCAAGTCACTCAAAGACTGCCCCTAGATGTGGGCTATTTGTGGTTTGTAGTCAACCAGGAGATGGCTCTTTTTAGGTCATTGTCGGGCCAGGTTGAGGTGCCAGAGGATGTCATAAATGCTTTGACACAGTTGTCAATACTATAATCAATATAGAGGACTCTGATCCGACCCCTAGTCAGGTGCCAGTGTTGCAAGGAGAAATGGGACGGCCAAAATATGTTGTCTCCTCAGCAACTACAAAGCCTGATACAAATGTCCTTACCAGTGTCATGCATTGCAAAACTTCTGGGTATTTCTGAGAGTACAGTGAAACGGCGCATGCACGATAATGGCCTTTCCATAATGCAGTTCTACAGTAGCCTAACTGATCAACAACTAGACAATTTCATGAGGTCAGTGAAAGCCAAGACACCACACGTAGGATGCCAAATGATGAAAGGAATGCTGCAGGCCATGGGCCACCGTGTCCAGTGGAAGAGAGTGTTTTCATCCATGCAGCGTGTAGACTCTGTTGGTGTACTCTCAAGAATGACAAGGATGGGGTGTGTTGCACGAAGGAAATACTCGGTTCAGAGTCCTCTGCACTTGGTACATATCGACACAAATCATAAACTCATCAGGTAAGCCATACATTTGATGTTTACATGCTATTTAGATATACAGTGCTTTGGCTAAATACAGGATACACACTAAAAAATGAAAATGAATATGTTTACAAATTTCCAGTGACATTTGTTTACCACTTGTGGATTTACCCTCGGGCTAAAAGCCCACCGTATAATCTGACTCCAAAAGACTACACCTTCAGAAGGACCCCGCGCAGATCGTTTGATTGGAATTACATTCAACGGTAGATTATCTATAAGTATAAACAATGTATTAAGTCAAGCATCAGAGCATATAATGCATAGATCTATGGTTTCACAAAACACAAGAATTGATTAAGTATCCCTAGCAACAGACACAAAGTCAGGGCTCGGTATACGTATCTCTCGTCTCGGTGTTTGTGAGCCTTGTTCTAACATTTCCCTCTTTCTTTATACTTTCTAATGAGGATTTGACCTTGTCCTGCACAGGGACTCGTTATCTTCACACACACGCCAGGGTGGGGGCCACTGTGTGTGGGAGTCCTGCCGTTCTCAGGGATAGAGAAGATGTTCTTTCTGCTTCCACCTGTTGTTGTTACACAATATCCCACGGACTTACCCGTTTCACAACACATCTAGTTATAAGTTTAAGCTAAACCACCTGTGAGTCAGAGCTTCCTCTTTGTACGGGGAGCGCAAAAGTGCCTCGCCCGGAGCGCTTGAAACTTTTGCTCAATGACCACGCAACACTATTGCAATTGAGCACATACATAATTCTTATAAGTTCAATGCCTCTATATATTGTCAGCATATTTCTACACCACCCTTATTTTGCATCAGCAAAAAACTGATTTTGTGTTTCTTTTCCCCCTCAAAGATATGGCCTTGTTATTTTTGGAGGGATTGATGGATTGTCACGAAAGGTAATTTATTTTTCACCAATAACCATTACTTACAGACTAAGTGAGACGATGACAGTTGAAAATGAGCGATATGGGTCTACTGCAACAATTGCTGTAGGGTGTACAGGTCCTCTTTAAAGGATCTATATTTTTGTCGTTATCCATCTTATACCATGTAGCAAAAATGTGTGATGTGAACTAGCTTGTATTTACATACATTTACGGGTCTGAAAAAATGCTTTCATTTATTTCCACTGAATGATATTCTCTGTTCCAAATCATGTACCTGGGTGCTGCGACCAATAATAAAGCATCCACTGCACTTGATTTCTTCTTGGAGGCAGTGCAAACGTATGGCTTTCCATTAAGGTAAGACCAACACATAGGTGTGGCTCATCGTGGTACTCATTCCTCAGTGATTTGTGCATTAGCTGTCAGTTAAAGATGTATTCTTGTTTGAACGTTTTGAGCAGTAAGATAATCAGAGAGCTTTATGCACAACTAAGACATTTGGTAACTCGGACCAATTATTTACTTGCATTAATTCAATTACTACGCTAAGTTGTTGAGAATTTAAACAAATCCTATACTACATTACTTGTCATGATAAATCGAAGTGAATCAAATCACTATTTATCTGTCTAAAGACCTGTAGGTGATTAAATGTATAGTATACAATACTCCATCACTTCACCTTCTGTCTATGCTGGTATTCAATTATTAGAATGATTTGGATGATACTATTAGGTATTTGTCCAAAGTCTATGTATTTGGAATTCTCACAAAATAAAGATGTACAGTTATCGTAGCTTATATCTTCTGGCTTTACATTTAGAACCTTACATTTTAAATTTCTTTAATTGTGGGATACATTCTCTTTAGAGTAAGAGGTGACCAAGGAGTGGAAAATGTTGGCATAGCACGATGCATGTTCACTATTAGAGGCTGCGGAAGGGGAAGTTTCCGGTCAGGAAAGAGTGCAAAATCAAAGGTATATATATTTTTTATAATCAGTAGAATTAATCATGTCAGGTGTTGCTTTGTGGAAGATCAAGTATACTGTACATACTTGAGGGTATTTTGATGTTTTTGTATTTTTTTTAGTGCTGGGCAAGGATTGAAATGTTTAATCGCGATTAATCGCATGTTTTTTTGCGATTAATCGCATTGTTATACACAAAGTTCAATAATGAATTCAAAAGTAGTGTACTGCGCACTTTTATTTTAAAAGTACTGCTATATGAACAAAAGTGCAATAACATTTGGTTTGCAAACACTTTAAACAAATAAGGTGCTTTTTAACAGCAGTATTTCCTTTACACAGTAGCAGTTATACAGTTATAATGATTCTGATAATAGATATTCAGCCGGTGTTCATAACTTTATCTTCATGTGTGTAAGAGATGCAATTTGAAATATACACCTTGAAAACTGCAAACCTATCTACTTCTTTTCTTTTAATGTTTGTTAAATTCTCAGTAGCGATAACTAAATGATTTGATCATTATACATATTCCATGTATAATTTAAAAAAGTGGTTGGTCAGACACATATGCAATGCTGATTACCGTAATATGTGTCACGGCCAGGCCGTGCCTCCTGCTCGTCCTGTGTGTGTGTGTGTGTGTGTGTGTGTGTGTCGTATGGGCACCTGCCCAGTCAAACCAGCTGCACTCCATCAACTCATCAACTCAACAGTATATCTACCCCGGTTCTTCATCCACTCTTCGCCAGATCGTTGTTACAGCTCATGTGGTAGTTAGTTGTTCTTGGCCGCTCTGTTTGAGAATAATTTAGAGTTTTCTCCAAAGTGTTTTTTCATTGCTCTGACCCTGGTTCCCCAGTCTGCCTGCCCTGCTGCCTCCTGCCTGGATTCCACCCTCACCTGGATGGGAGTAGATGCCGCACAAACCACAGCTGTTCACCGCTCGCTGCCCGGTTCTTGTGTTGAAAAATGTCCGCTTAAATAAAAAAACTGCGTTAACGCGCAATAATATAATTGTCGGCTTTAATTAATTAATGCGTTAACGTGTTAACTTGCCCAGCCCTAATTTTTTTTTACCAGAATAGAGCGTCTGTGGCGAGATGTTTGGATGGTTGTTTCAAACGTGCACTACGAGATTCTTCACACCCTTGAGGATGAAGGTGTTCTAGATCCTTCTGATAGCATCCACCTCTTCTGTGCCCAGTATGTATTTCTTCCACGTCTGCAGAGGGATCTTGATGTCTTCAGGGTGGGTTGGGATAATCATCCTTTAAGGACAGAGCAAAATCTGTCCCCACAACTGTGGACAACCGGACTCCTCCAGAATCCTGTTAATGCTCCAGACCTGGCAGAGGTAGCAAATCCAAGTTATTTTAAACTAACATAGTATTATATATTTATAGTTTTGACCAGTGTTTCTACTTCATAGAATAGCAAAGCTTGCACTATTTCCTTGAATTTTTTTAGACAAGCATTGTGCATGAAACAGCTTTAACATTGTAAAGGAAGCCCTCAAAACTTATACCATGAAAAAACATCTAGGTACAACTGCATTTAGTTTACTTTAACTTACACTACAAATCATAATTTGGGGTAAAAAAATTGAATTTTTGTATTTTATGTCTTAACAGATGTGTCAGTTTTTTTCAAACACCAGCGTCAAACTAATGAAAGAGCTAACGGAACAAACTTTGTTCAGACGCTGGTCAGGGCTTGTATTTCTTTGGCCACATCAAAAAAAAAAAAAAAAAAAAACTACTATGTTGATACTTGCATCAGCAAAGTTCACATGTTTATCTATTTAAAATCTGCTTACCTATAGTTTTATTTTATGTCCTCTGATTTTTATATGACAAATGTTTAATTATGAAATCTGTTTTTTTTAATGTAGAAAATCGAGGATGTAGATCTTGATTAACACTGCCAGTGAGTGATATGGCACGCCTTAGGGCTACTATTGTTGTTGCTAGACCATCTGAGTCCTACGGCCGAGACATTTATTTAGCTGTATTTAACTATGTACTTAATCATGTACCATAGATGCAAATGTTGTTTCAAGGGTTTTAACACCAACAAGTACACAATGAATGTGTTTTAAATGTTTATTTGTTGTGATTGACAGTGAAGCCACATGTTAAAAAAAAAAAAAAAAAAAAAAAAAAAAAATTCATAAATCGTATAAAATCTTGTTGCAAGATTGAATTCCAAACCTCAACATTTTATTGTCTTTTATAAACGTTCAACACTGTTTGTTTATGGAACTAATTTTTTAAGTATTACAATTAAATGTTTCTTTTCTCAGAACACGAGTATTAAAACAGTAGCAGTTTTTGCTAAACATGCATCAAGTATACATTTAACCTTTAAGAACAGAGGCAGTTAATAGCATTGTCTACACATTGTTAAATTCTTGCCCGAGATGAAAAGCTCCATCATAACCTTTTTGAACTGGACATAGGACCTCATATGTCGTACAGGTAGTATAATAGTCTTTGCACATGCTGAGACAACAGGGTAACAGACACTGATGCCCAAAGTCTGCACTACAGTCATGGTTAAAGTTGAGCATCACAGCAAAATCCTTCTTCTCTGATGGGAGAAGTGGGATGTGACCTTGGCCCGTGATCCACTGCAGAAACCTTGCAGGTGTGATAGAATGTGGGCCGTCTTTGTCATCTTCATGCTCTTCAGCTATCAAGCAAAAAGAAGAAAAAAACAAAAGTTATGTGACAATTTAAAATGTCGTGTTCCTTTTTTACTGCAATGTAGGTCTTTAATTTAAGGAAGTAAAATAAACAGAGGTACTCTCGGTCACAGAAAAACAGCTGATCCAAAACAAATATAATCAAATGTGTGTTTCCTGAGGTTCGGAGATATTCGACTATTTCGGCCAATCACAATGGTTATAAATGGCATTCTGTGTTATTTTATTATTAACATTAAGTCTTTCTACATAGAATGGATATATAGATTGGTCTTTGTAAAAGAACTACAGGTTTAGGAAAAAATGAATTATTTGTATGTATAATCTATATGCAGTTGTGGAGTGTAACTAATTGCATTTACTAACTTTACTTATGTACAATTTAAAAATACTTGTACTTTACTTCAGTATTTGCATTCCATGCTACTTTATACTTCTCTCCATCTTTATACTCTACTATTTCAGAGGGAAATCTTGTACGTTTTACTCCACAACATTCACTGAGAGCTTTAGTTACTTTGCAGATTTCAATTATTAATAGATATTACAAAAATTAGCTCCACCTTCAACAGTCGCAATAAATGCATCAATAATTGTAGTCCAATAACATGATATAGATATCTCTATCTCGATAGAGACGTCTCTCGATAGAGATATCTCGATATACAGTGGGTACGGAAAGTATTCAGACCCCTTTAAATTTTTCACTTTGTTTCATTGCAGCCATTTGCTAAAATCAAAAAAGTTCATTTTATTTCTCATTAATGTACACTCAGCACCCCATCTTGACAGAAAAAAACAAATGTAGAAATTTTTGCAAATTTATTAAAAAAGAGAAACTGAAATATCACATGGTCATAAGTATTCAGACCCTTTGCTGTGACACTCATATTTAACTCACATGCTGTCCATTTCTTCTGATCCTCCTTGAGATGGTTCTACTCCTTCATTGGAGTCCAGCTGTGTTTAATTAAACTGATTGGACTTGATTAGGAAAGGCACACACCTGTCTATATAAGACCTTACAGCTCACAGTGCACGTCAGAGCAAATGAGAATCATGAGGTCGAAGGAACTGCCCAAGGAGCTCAGAGACAGAATTGTGGCAAGGCACAGATCTGGCCAAGGTTACAAAAGAATTTCTGCAGCACTCAAGGTTCCTAAGAGCACAGTGGCCTCCATAATCCTAAAATAGAAGAAGTTTGGGACGACCAGAACTCTTCCTAGACCTGGCCGTCCAGCCAAACTGAGCAATCGTGGAAGAAGAGCCTTGGTGAGAGAGGTAAAGAAGAACCCAAAGATCACTGTGGCTGAGCTCCAGAGATGCAGTTGGGAGATGGGAGAAAGTTCCACAAAGTCAACTATCACTGCAGCCCTCCACCAGTCGGGGCTTTATGGCAGAGTGGCCCGACGGAAGCCTCTCCTCAGTGCAAGACATATGAAAGCCCGCATAGAGTTTGCCAAAAAACACATGAAGGACTCCCAGACTATGAGAAATAAGATTCTCTGGTCTGATGAGACCAAGATTGAACTTTTTGGCATTAATTCTAAGCGGTATGTGTGGAGAAAACCAGGCACTGCTCATCACCTGCCCAATACAATCCCAACAGTGAAACATGGTGGTGACAGCATCATGCTATGGGGGTGTTTTTCAGCTGCAGGGACAGGACCAGAGATAGATGAATGATACTGAAATGGGCTATTCTGAAACATGACTACTTGTAGCATATCCCTCCGAAAGATGGTCCGACACTTGACTGATTGTACAATTTATTTCTATATCCCACAAACAATTTAAGAGCTTGTGCCTCTTCGGGGGGGGGGGGGGGAACCAATACCGTAACAGTTTCTATAGGTTCACAACCGTCATATTCTCCGTACTTTACTCTCTCTTCGCGCATACAGTTCTACTTCCGTTTTTACTCTGAGAGCCGCCTTCAAAATAAAAGCATTTCTTTAAAACAGGAAAGACAACAAATTCAGGAAACGGGCAAAAACATGTAACTGTCACGGGGCATGATGAGGACTCAAGCGCAGACAGTCAGAGTAGTGAAAAGTTTTTTAAATAACTCACGAACAAAACAGGTAATCCAAGGACGAGACAAGGGGGGAAATCCGGCAGGGCAGGCAGACTGGGGAACAGGACTAGCAAAAACAGGTGGTTAGGTATGAAACACAAACTACGATCTGGCTGTGGGTGACTGGGAGGCAGGGGTTTAAATAGTGGCTAGAACAGGTGAGGAGAGTTGTGCTCATGAGGGAGTGCTTGATTAGTGATCAGGGGCAGGTGAAGGGAGTTAGACTGGTGCTGAGGGAGTGGCTGACAGGTAGAGTGAGGAGCTACAGAAAGAAATACACAGAAGGCAAAGCCTGATCGTGACAGTAAGAAAGGCAACAGATTGATTGCCAAACATGAATTGGGTTACTTACACTACTGATACTTTTGCTGTATTTTGATGGTAGTACTTTTGTGCTTTGACATAATTCATTTTTTGAATGCAGGACATTTACTTGAAACAGTAGCAATACCACTTTTTTTACAGTGGTATTGCTACTTTTACTTAAATCAAAGATTACTTCTTCCATCACTATCTATATGTATGCTTATTGTGATGATGGCTTTGCTCAGCCAAAATAAATACTGTGACAGGGCTGGCCTCTGATTTTAAAAACACAAAATACCCTGGCAAATAATACCCGTTACCGTCATCAAGCTTTTTCAGGGAGAATATAACTTCTCCAATACCAGTATAACCACGGGGGTAGCTGGCTATTTTTAAATACTACAACAAATTTCTCAATCTTGTGTCACGAAAAAACTCAAATTTGACAGCTTTTGGAATTTTTTCATTTGCAGGAAATCAAACTATACACCTTCAGCTTCATAAAGGAAGTCCTGGATGAAGTTGATCATCTCCAGCTCAACCTGATGCCTGGTAGTCTCTTTGTCACTCAATTGAGGAATAATGGATGCCATTACAAACTCTGCATTGACCTATGATGAGATAAAATCAAGATGCAAATTATATTCACACATTCATTATGAAATTTCATAGCAAGTGTTCTTTGTTCATAATAATAAATGGTCACTCTTGTTTTGCTCACTTTTACATCTTCCCCAGGAACAAACGGGCTGGCAGATATCTGGGTACTTCCTGATTAGCAGAAGGTCATACAGCTGCAGGCCTTCCCTTAGTTGTTCCAACATAGGCTGCAACCTCAGCACTGCGTGGAGTATGATGGCGTATGAAAAAAAAAAAAAAAGTCATCTGGATTACATTTTAAGGAAACATCTTGGTGCCATATGCTAAGTAAACATATGACAATATCATTTGACAAGGACTGCTTTTTTTCATTAACCCAGCATGTCTACCATATAGAGGTCTTACCTGGTCAATTAATGCACGCAACTGGACATCTGCCACTGCATCACTGTTGAGAACTGTCGGGTTTATCTGCCCACTACAGAGGTAACTGTAACTCCATGGGCTGAAGAAGGCCGGGGCCGGGCCACCTTTTGCCAAAATCTCTCCAACAGTCCTATTTACGCAAATTGAGCATGAATGTTTCACTTATGACTTTGGTGGGGGGTGTCTGGGCTGTTGAGAAGAGTCACTGCTGTAAATAATGGGGTTATATCCTATTTCTATGTACATTATAGAAAAATGAACTAACACGATTAACAGTATATAACAATGCAAATATATATGTTTTTGTTTTACCTGTGAGAAATTCTTTTCAGAGAGCACCTGTGTCTCCCCCTGCCTCCCCAAACAAGGTCACTTTCAGAGTAGCAGTGGGTGGATTTTTCTTTTGACATTGCCACTGCAGAAGGCCTCTCTCCACAATGTTTGTTCTTGAGATTTGGATGTTGAACTGTTTCTCTAAGTCAACTCTTTGACCAATGATGTCCAATACATCAACACTGCCAAAAAACCTCAAAATGACCAGATGTTAACTACTAATGTTGAATACAAAAGCTCTGTAGGATGAAGACGTTTATGTATCAAGACAACACAATATTTACCTCTTGATCTGCTCCTCTCCATTGTCAAGGCTCATGGATGTTGTCTCAGCAATCCTATGATCTTCTGCTCCTCTAAAAAAAGTACAAGGGAGACATGTATTGGTACTAAGAGAAAAAACAAGTACTGTAAGTAACAAACATTAATGTAGCACCCTGTTGCCACAGAGACCCGGTTCAAAACACCGTAAAGGCATGTACATGCAAGAGGCAGTGTTGTTATGAAAATATCAATCTTTATTAGCACAAATATAACTATATGGTTTAGCGGGCAGGAGGAGTTCACAGACCATGTGCCAAGATAGGCACCACAAACAACTTAAAGCAAAAGAAACGAAACAAAAGACCAAGGCAGCGTCCCACTAACTAGAAAATAAATGAAAACGAAAACATAATTAATCACAAATAACTGCCAATAAACGGAAAACAAACCCAAAAGAAACTACCTCAACCCACCGACTGTTCAGCCACCCCCACTTGGATTCCCCCCCAGCTACTGCTCAGGAAGCTCAAAAAAATGTATTAATTGTATACCCAATTTCCCAGCACACAAAATACATAAAGAAAAACTATTCAACTATAAATATATACCTGAATCAGCCATCCCCCAAACACACGCTGTCCCCTCCGTACAGGATGCCTCCCAGACACTGCGCTACCGTCTACGCGCTACGTCTCCGCTTGTTGCGGGAGAGAAAGTAGACGGACTCGGCACCCCCGCTCGTGGCGGCGGAGAGAAAGACAAAGATCACGATTTGCCAGCAGGTGCATCTTTTCACCTAATCAGGGCCCGTGGACCCAATTACCGGTCCGGCGGACCCAATAATTTCACCCCATCAGCTCCACTTGGTTACATTAAGAATTTACATAAATGTCCACCATCTCAAATACCTTTCTCCACACATGCTAGCATGGTTCTCTAGGAACTGTGGTGTGAATTTAAAGAAACAGATAGGACACGGAACCTTCTGTTGAAGATAGAACAGTTTGAATATTAGCGACTGTCCCAAACCAAAAAGTTGATGTAGGCATTTCACAATGCACTTCAAACTATCTGGACCTCACTTTGACATGCCTAAGATATAAAAAATTACCCACAAATATGCTGTGTTATAACTCACTGGACAACAATCAAATGTTAACGTAAGTTGCACTTGCACAATGCAACATCACATACTGTATACAGTATTTCATAGCTACATTTACCTCAATATCCTCTGCTGAGAATCCATGCACTCTTGAACACGAAGGGCCAAAATCTGCAAAGGGAAACTCACTTTGCACGTTTGGCATTGTGCTTTTAGCATACTTTGGAATTCAATGGCATCTGGAGCTAACGGATATTTACGTCAAACTCATGTTGCAAAGGCATAATAAACAGGGTGTTTCCCCCTGCCCCTGTAACACTGCGAATTAGGGTCCCAGTGTATCCATGAGAATCAGGAGGAATCATTATCAGTCTCCTTCTACCCTGCCCACCTGTAAATGCAACATTGTTTAGATCAGTTGTGTTTGTTTGGGCTACTTATTTGAATGGCAGAGTATTACAATGGAAGTTATATTACTAGTTTTCTCTACCTGTAGCCTTGTAGAGTAGCCATCCTCCTGTCAGCCCCTGCATCTTAGGATACTCATTTTGTAGTAGTCTGAAGAACTAAAAGAACAATAACATAGAGACTAAGTGATGTCTACATGCTTAAAGAAAAGCCAAACACTAGGATGAAGTGGCATGTTTCAAATATAAACACTTGGGCAATTTGTAACTAGTATGTTTTCTTTATGCAATACCTCTTCATGGCCCATATCCCTGGACAGTCGTAGTATAGGGAGCTCTCTTGTGCGGAGAAATTGTTCCCGTCAGTCCCCATCCCACACGAGTAAAACTGCTATGTTTGTTTTGTCTGTAGATTCGTCCATTTGTAATGCAAAATGATCACTTGCCTAAATTCGAGCTGTGGTCTGTTGTTTGATGTCATCCGACATGTCTTCAATTCCTCTACTTATAGTGTCATTTGACAGAGGTATCGTTTTCAGTTTATCCGCTGCGGATTGATCCAACAAATGCCGCTTCAGTTGTGACGGCTTCATGCTTTCTTGTGCCAGAATCTCGCTGCACAAAACACACTGAGGGTTTTGTCCTCAATGTAAGAAAATCCATATCTCATGTAGTCGGTGTCGTACTTGCATTTCACCATGCTCTATTAGCACATGAAAACACAATGTGTGGGTGTTCTTCTGTACCAGGGTATTCAAGTAAATTTCCAAAAGGTCCAGATACAGAAAATCTCCTCGTGCAAAGGTACGGAACATTACAATAATATCCAACTTGCACTATTTAGTGCTATATATATATATATATATGTAT
>NW_022280094.1:251998-335401 GCF_004355925.1 Anarrhichthys ocellatus
TGTTACTTTCCTCCCTAAAACACACAGACAGTTACACTCTAACTTACACACATACTCGCACACCTTGGTTAACATCTCTCCGGACACACGCACTCATGCACACACTCCCTACAGCCTCAATTTGTTCTTATTTGCGCTTGGAGATGAGAAGGCGGGCGGAGCGATACGGATGGATGGACGGCGGCGCCGACGGAGAGCGGAGGGCAGAAAGAAAGGGAGGAAAGGAACGGGTTGATGGTTGAGTGTATACATTATTCATGCGGGAATAAATGCTTCATTGGTAACCGTGGTGACATCACCATCCATCAGCTCGCCTGCCCTCCTATGCATCAGTGTGTGTGTGTGTGTGTGTGTGTGTGCCTGTAGGGGTGAGCATCTGTGTTTGTTCTAATTTGGCTCCATCAATTGTGTATTTTTCTTTTTCTCTCTTTTAATTTCTCTCTTCCTTTCTTCCTTTCATTATGGTCTCTATTTGTTCTTCCAGTTATACAATCACACAGTGGTCTGAGGGGTTGTGTATTTTACTTTACTTTGTATTTGACAATCCCTTGTTGTTCTTCTCTTAAGTTATTAACGAGTGACTAAATCATCCCATCCATCCATCCATCTGTATGTCCATCCCTCCTAGAGTTTTTTTTATTCATTTATAACATTTAATTTTTTCTAATTACATTGCTTTTTTTATTTGGCAATCCATGACACCCCTTCCATTCTTCCAGTTTCCTCATTGGACTGTTCTACATTTTACATTTGACAATTACTTTCTATCTTTCTCATCTCCATCAAGGTAACTAGTCTTTATTTAAATATGTATATGCCAACGTCCATATACATATGCTTACTATGCTCATCATTATCTTTCTTCCTTGTTCGCTCTCCATTATGATAACCAATCATCATTTCAGTCCTGAAATTATTAATTTATGATGACTCATTTGTCTGTGACACCCTCTTCATCCGCCTTCCTGCAGCCATCTCTTTTGAATGGTCCTTTTTCCATCTAACAATCACTTCCTCCTCTCTTTTGTGCTAATCAGTTGTTACAGTTACTAAACAATGACCAATGGCCACCAACACGCCCTTCATGAAGCCATTAGTCCTTTTGCCATCTTTGCTTCTTCTTTTGGCTGCTCTTCTTTTTCTTTCTGACAACCACTATTTATTTATTTCACATCTCCATCATGGTAACTGGTAATCGGTTCAGTTACATGTTTTGATCAAAGTTCTGCAATCACTCCAACAATTCACTTGTTCCTTTCTGTATGTCTTTATGTTGTTTTAACTTTTTAAACTTTATTTTCATATCCGCTTCCATTAATACATTTTGGTTTGTTTTTGGGACACCTCACTTTTTCCATCTACCGAACACATTTATTTTTTTTATCTCCCTCATGGTATCCAGTCATTATTTAACTGATTATATGGTGCCCCCTCCATCACTCTAATAGTCTCACACAGCAATATAGCCCTAAATAATAATAAAAACATTTTTATTTTCGTGTTAACAACATTCTTGATGCTGTTACAAAATGTAGAAAACAATCTTATTTCAAGAAGATACAATTGCAATTGAATACATGTTATAGTTTTATATGCATGTTATATTATATGAAGTATTACATTGATGACAATAACAATTTGCCTTAAAATATTCACTATAAATTAAACAAAAATGATCTTTCAGTACTTTAGTTTGTAAACAGCAATTAAGAGAGATTCAGATTCAAATGTATAAAATATAGTGCTGGGCAACAATTACAATTTTCAATCGCATGATTTGTTTGCGACTAATCGCATTGGTATGCACAAAATGCAATAATGAATTCAAAAGTAGTGTATTGCGCACTTTTATTTTAAAAGTACTGCTATTGTGAGAGATTTAAGTTTTAAAGTTCCTAATTATGGATATTATGTGATACAGTGTATTTACTTGTAGGAGTTTGAAACAAGTAGTGTGTTTCAGAAATGTAAATTTGGGGGGACAAAGGGTTTGAAGCTCTGGGGGATTTCAGATCTTCTGCGGCCACCGAGGAGGGCAGACCAGCCTCCTGGGTGGCTCGGATTGGATCTCACATTTCATGGAATTTTTATGTTTGTTTTGTTATTAATGGTGTGATTCGGTTTGTAACTGTTTATCTGTTTTTATGCTTCTTGGATAATAAATCCATTTGATTTTGACTTAAACCTGCTGTTGTGTTTTGGAGAGATTGAGAGCACATGGCTGCAGGGAGGGGGGCGATTTTGACAAGCTGTTAAGTTGCTAAAGGATATTGCACATTCACACATCAAACACGTTTACATTACAACTAAATATCTTGGAGACACTGATTCCGGTGACCATGGTAACTTACTCTTGCCTGCATCTGCACGGTGAGAGAGGAGAGAGACGGACCCTGCCGGAGGAGCCGTGAACAGGTATTACTCAGAGCAGCAAGTCGCTTCAAGTTGCTATTCATAAAACATTTGAGGCTGTAGCCTCGGACGGCGAGGCCTAACGGCACTACTGTTCCACAACCGTGGAGCCGCCAGCAATTTTGCTTTCAGCCTTGCTTGTTGTTGCGGTGCATGATGGTATTTTGTCTAAATATTGCCATTCTCACTATCGTTATCATTTCAGTTATGACCAAGTGATTCCCTGCATCAATTCCTCCTCATAGAGTAAGTCCATCTGTTTTAGAGCCAAGCCCTTATAATCCCGATTGACGCTACTCCATCTTGTAAATTTTTTTTTCGAAGGTCACACAGTTACCTTCCTTCCATATGGCCATCTCATCCTCCCAATCTTCCATCCATACAACACTAATTATCTAGTCTAAATCTACTCCATCACTGCTCTTCTCATAGTACAATTCCACGTCCTTCAATAACGCTCGCCTCCTCTTTCTTTCTCTCCATCTCTCGCTCCTACAATCTTTTTTTCTCCCACTTTTACACTCCCTCTTTATTTCTCCATATAGGATGACTGATGACAGCAGCGACCCAGCGTCCTCACCCTCTCGCTGTGAAAGGACCGGCCTTTAATGAATGTTTCACGGCCGTGACATCGTCGGGCTCCACTTCATGTATCTATTTTTTTTCTCTTCTGGCTATTGCACAGTGTAATGTTGCCCCGGCGTCGTATTGGCAGCAATATTTTTTTCTTCTCTGTATAGATCTTGCAGTCCGGTGATGCAATATGTTGGAAGCATCGATTTTCCTTCCCTGAACCATCCTACACGTCTCTTTGTGGAGGATGTAACTTTGCCTCGGGCTGTGTAGTCGCTGATGGATCAGGTTTTAAGAAGCACCTGGCTCTATTTCCCTAAATATCTGTTCTCCGAGTGGATTATCCATATCTCGCCCCTGTAAATGCTGCAGTTTGTAATGTGGTGGTGGAGCAAATGTCTGCCTCAAACAGTCAAAAAGAAAACATTGATCACCGGGGAGAAGCCCTGTTGCAGCTATAGAAGGTTTCGCACCTGCAGGCCATGGTTCTTTCTTTCCCTTAACATCTTTCATTTCCCAGTTCTCACATCCTGCACTCATTTTACTGTAGCCATGAGTCAAGTGACAGATGACGGGATGAAATGGTAGAATGGAGAGGGAAAAAAAGGGCCGGCTCCATCGCTGAGCTTCGGGCCTCTGCATGTGCCAGGCCTTGGCAGCAGATGCTTAGATGTGGTCTCTGTAGTCATAGTGGACGTAGCGAGATCTGAAGAACGATGAGGCTTTTGTAGTTAAAGGGCGGCCTAATGAGCTCAGCCCAGCCTGTTCATGTGAGTGTGTTTGAAGAGCAGATTTTTGGTCAAGTCACAGTCCTAAATGAGTTGATGCGATGAAAGATGTGGCAGTCATATGTTCAGTATTATATCAATGCAAATTCAGTACAATATCAGCTTATGAATTCAAATCGTTTTTGTTTCTATGTAAGGTTTGCTGAATGAGTGTTTAATCAGATTCATTATTACGGTGCATTTGTAAATCCCCTGCTTATCTTTATACAATGCTGTGCTAGCCTATCCTGTCATCTCCCTCCCTGCTATTGCTCACCTGCCCACCACTTGTCCTCAGTGTGTTATCACTCATAAGCTTAACTGTCTTTGTTGCATCAGCATTCCAGTTTAGTTATTGTGCCTGATCTTTGAGACCCTTTGTTCCTTTGATTAAAAAATATGTACATTTTTGATCTTTGACCAAATAAAGACCCCGAGATCACGAGTGTGTCCTCAACCCGGAGCAAGTTTCCCAAATCCTCATTCTTCGTCTCTTGGGCTACATCCACACTAACACAATCTACGTCCACAAAGGCGTTCCGTCAACACTAACACGCCTGACAACGAATATCACATGATTATTCCCGTACACAAGTATTATTGTACTCATAAAATATTGTGCTTGATACTTAAGATCTTCCTCTTTTATCTTCCTCTATATACTCAAACAGACAAATTTCAAAAGTTTTCAAACTTTACTAGATTATGGGTAAATACATTTGGTCAACACACGTCTTTCACTCGTTTCCTCGGCTTCATTGTTGTCTGTTCTCACACTCGCAGCTCTGCTGGTGGCTGAAGTCCCTGTCGTACTGGAGAGCATTTATGCTTTTGTTCCTTTACAGTTTCTGTGTGAACTTCACAATAGTCGTGCAGAACAAAATAAGCATTGATAAGAAAAGGACATTTTTTCTTCCTACGGCCTGACAAATCAGGGAAGGACACATCGTGACTGATGAGACCCAATTAAGTAGGGAACATGGGTGTCTACCTCATCGTTTTTGAAGGTGTCCGTTTCAGCCCGTCCACACTGCCACACAACCCCGGAGTTGTCAGATGAACGCAGCGTCGGTAGCGTTTTCAAACCCCTCCGTTTTTTGGAGTTCGTAAAATATTTCGGAGTAGTGTGGACGCTAGGCGTAAACGTAACAACAGATATGTGCTTTGAAATGGAAACGTAGTACAAAAATGAAAAAAAGGGAACAAGAACTTGTGGTTTAACTCTACACCCATACACCTCGAGCCACTCCTACATTAAACTTCATGCCACTGCTAAGTTTCCTCCAACCTTCATCCAAAAGTAGATTATTTTCTCTCAGCTCTTATGAGGTATAAAATGACCTTTCCATTGGGGTAACCTTGCGGCTACACATCGTCTTCCAACACAGACTGAAAACTAATCTACTGAAGCAAGACCTTCACCCTGCTGAGCTATAGCAAACCTCCCCTTTATGTTCTCTAATTGCTCTCTCCTCAGAAGACCCAGTTCTCCGTCTTTCCTCAGCTGTCACTTATTTTTCCCTGACACTTCTAGAAATGCAGGTACATCGTTAAGCCATTGTCGCGCTGACATTTTAACTCCTGCAGTATGCTCTGACTTCTACAAAGCCTTTGTGCATACCTAATTTCCATCCCACTCACCTATTGTATAGCTGTCCACGAGTAAATAGATTACAATGAATGTGCTGCACAGACTTACATCTTCTTACACATGCGATGCAAAGCACTATGATATTCATGCTGAATCTCCCATCATACATCTGTGTGCTGCACGATGAGCAGTTCTTCAAAAGTACTTTTAAAATGTAATTCATATTTCAGGTGCAGCAGCAAAGTGTCTGAACACAGTAAAACCTGGCTGTTGAGCAGAAGATGAAAGACTGATGCCTCATCATGTTGTGTGCTGATTTAAAGGAAATATCTATGTTGAACAGTTAAACGTCCCATTTGACCATCAGGCTGGTCTCATCCAGCATTCTTTGCTCTACCAACGTATTGTGCCCTGTAATTCATATCCCATTAAATCATTTTGTATGTTATCCAAGTAATCATGAACTAGTATAGAGACCGCAGAAGCCCACAAAGGGCTGGAGGGGCTGGAGGTGGATGGGTCCAACAAACAACGATCTGGCCAGGAGACCGCTGTTCGTTCCCCGTGTGAAACAAGAAGTCATCATTGATTTGTTTGTCACGTAACTTACATATTTTGGTAACACCACTCCCGTAATTATTTTAACACAAACGATGATTTTTTTCCGAAACCCACCTACGTTGTTTCCTGTGAAGATGAAAGGAGTACAAAAAGAAGGAGTAACTTTCTGTAAGATATCATACAAACCAGGTGAGGACCACATGAGGATATGTTGCATGAATTAATTTTATTCTTCATGACAAGAGCTGTGACAAACCCATTCACAGTGTCTAAATAGACATGATAGTAAGCTTAAATACATTACAAATAATAATCAAAAACATACTTTACTTATTTGGCAAATTGTAGCAACAAGATGAAAAACATATCTACACATCACTTCAAAATCAGTTTACAAAGATTTGAAAATCAGATGAAGACGACAATGACGTACTATAATAGACATTTAGAGATATAGTTGTCAGATGACAGTAAATGCAGGCTCTAAGAAGAGTTATATAGTTCATGGAATAATGAAATCCACTTATCAAGAAGCAGGTAGAACTAATGTATATATAACATAACATTTTATTTCTGTATTTTATGGGAAAATCCTGAATAAAATACCAATATATTTAAATATTGTTTAGACAATGTCAGACATGCAATTTTGGACCTGAAATGATAACCGTCCGTGGAACTTCTGCCATAACTAGTCTGTGGACATTAAGTAATAATACAACTCAATGCATCACAACAACACTAAGGGCACTCTCACGCATGTTGTCACGGGGGGGAACTCAAATTCCGATGAAAGAAGTTTATGCCGCACTTTAATGCTTCTGATTGATGTTCACACATGTTGTCACAAAGAGCTCCCACAGAAATAACCATAAGAATTATTAGTATTTATAGACTGCAAGTCGACCACATGTAATGAATAAGGACTAGCAGGTCAAGTCAGGACTGCACAAAAGCCACTTTGTGTGCTCGTAGATGATGATGCGAACGATGTGGAGCATATTACTGTGGAATCGCTGTCACGCGCCTTTTAATGGAGGTAATGAACCTACAAACAAACCTACAAAGATACAAGCACGTCGGTTTTAACAGCTTTTCAGCCAATATTCATGATATGATTTGCATGAATAATGTTACAGAGCCTGCATGACCTTCCACAGATCAATTACTCTACAGATGTCATTACTGTGAGCTTTTGAATTCATGCTAACATCCCATATCTGCTATCATAAAAATAGTTGGATTTGAATGAATGAATGATTTTTAACCAAACCAAATGGGTTGGGTGTGAAGGCACCCTGAATGCCTTATCATCGTACTGGCACATGTGCTGTAATGTGCTTGTGTGCTACGTAATGTATATAATAGTACAGCACAAAGATATTCATTTTAGGAAGTGCAGAAAAGTAATCTCCAGACCTCATATGGTGCGTGCCTTCTGTTCATCTCAGCAGTGAACATTACAGCCATACTCACAGGCCTCATATGTTTCCATCATGCTGGAAAGAAACCTCTCACTCAACACAAATAACACATAACCGGGCGTAATGTAGACACAGGGATGCAGGGGACGTTAACATGATGTTGAAAGACATGTCTCCACACATTCATCCAGGCTGCTTACACTAAGAAGAACTTATTTATGTACAGAAGAGTTCGCGTGTGTGAGCCTAGGGGGATGAAGGGCAGCACCATGGGACGCTTCCTGCTGCTCAGTTTAACAAGGTGGCACTGGAGCCAAAAAATGTCATGCATCCATAAAAGCATTTTCCCCACAGTTGGCCATTAGAGAAAGTGTGTAGAAGGTCCCTGCAACATCAGACAGGTCCAAAAATACCTTTCATACTTGCTACCTTGTTGTAATTGAATTTCTTTGAATAAATGTTTTACAAAAAGGTGCTCTCTATTCTCATACTTATTTAATGTTCAGTAGTAGAGAGCGGTGATTTACAAGATTCCAGGTTGTCAGCTAGCTCAGCGTGTTAGTTGTGCCCCTTCTTTCCTAAATCAAGTCAAATGGCATAATGTAATAAGGCCCCGCCACATAACGTCACATTACGTATTATAACCTACAGTATAACCTATAATAAAATCCTTAATAATGTCCTGCAATAATCTTTTTTTTTTTTTAATAAAATAAATCCATTTAACAATGATTATGACTTTAAATGACCATATCATTTGTATGAAGAGACAGAGATAAATAGAGCCGATTGGTGTGAGGAGAATAAAAAAATAAAGGTAAAGGAGATTAGACAGGAAATGAAACTGGGGAAAACAAAAAAAGGGAGAAAAGAGTGAGGACAGACAGGAAAATAGAGGAGAGACATGGACCGAAGAGAGAAAGGACGATAACAGGAGAGAGAGAAGTTAGAAAGAGGGAAGGGAAGAGGACTGGAGAGTGTTCACAGCAGAAGGAGGTTGTTCTCACATGCATTACATCTTTTTTCATTATTTTCAAAAAAGGTGTAGGGTGTGAGGAGAGGCACGGTGTAGGGTGTATGAAGTGCTGTGTATTGTTATGAGGAGGATGGATATTGCAAGGAGAGGCAATGAGGAATGAGAGCAGATGATGGATGTTTGTGTTGTTTTGAGAAGGACGAGAGGATGTGGAGTGTGTGTGAGGATGAGTTTTTGTGTGTACCAAATTCAGTTTTAAACATTTAGAGTGAGGACATTTTCGGAAAGTTGGCCAGTCCTGACTTTGGGACTTTAAAGCCCTGTTTGAGGGTTCGGACTTAGTTTGAATTACTCTAGGGTTAGAGTAGTGTTGGCGGTGCAAAACCTAAAAAAAAGAGAGAATCGAACTTGTTCAGAAAAAAAAAACGTTGCTTCATGGCTGCGTCATATTCCCAACATAATATTCTCCTTTGTTTTGTTTGAAAGTACTCGTGACCAAAATATACTAAAGGTCTTTCGGGTTGTGATGGTTAAGGTCAGTGTAGAGAGATAGGGAATGCGTTATATCAATGAGGGTCCTTACAAAGATAGAAGTATAAGCTTGTGTGTGAGAAAGTTGAACATGAGGAGAAAAGTGAGTGTGTGTGGTGTGTTCCTGGTGGGCGACACTCTTGCATGTTGATGGAGAGAGTCTGTTGTTAAATGTATGTAAATGTAACCCCACTTGTGTGTGTGTGTGTGTGTGTAGGTTTGTGTTGGTGTGTGACTCATCTCAAGTACCACAACAGCATCTTTGCAAGTTTTACCTTTCAAACTACAAATATGTATACTCCATTTTTTGCTGACCATATTTAAATGCAGTTCCAGAGTTTTTAAGTTTTTTTTTCTTTTTTTTTTACATTCCAGGCAATAATTACATTCCATTCATTGTTGGAAAGTATAAACATCAATTAACAGACTATTGAAACTACCTGGGGTTGTGTCATTGTAAATGGGCTGTACTGGTATGGTGCTTGGAAAAAGCAGCTACAAGTCTCCACGACTTCCTGCGCCCCCGCTGGACTCTCTGGTTGCAGCCACCTGGCTGCGGCGTCCCTCAGCTGCTGAGCGAACGTGAAGGGCCGGTCCTCAGGTCCCAGTCTGGCCTCACGAAACCTCCGCCGGTGGTCCTCCGGAGACAGGCCAAGGCGATCGGTGACCACTTTACGCACGTCCGCGTAGCCGTGCCGCGCTGGCGGTGTGCCTCCCCAGTGAGGAGAGGCAGAAGCCGGACCCCCCACTCTGCCGCGGGCCATCCGCACGCCTCCGCAGTCGCTTCAAATGTGTCCAGAAATGACTGCACATCGTCGGCGGCACTCATCTTGTGAAGGACCACCCCGGCCAACGGAGAGGGGGGCGTCACTGGCGGGGCTGCCGCTGCCCGGGCTGCGAGCTGCTCCAGGGTGCGGGCCTGCCGGTCCGCCTGGGCCTGGAGCGGCCCTAGGACCTGCCGGTTCGTCTCGGCCTGGTCCCGCTGCATGGCCGCGATCCCTCCCAGCATCTGGCCCAGCACCATAATCGGCTGTGTCGGTGCCTCCGGTGCTGCTGCGTCCATCTCTTTGTGCTCCGCCCCACGTTGGGCTCCACTGTAACAGGTTCCTTGCTACCCGGTGGGTCTTGTGAGCACAATGACGCCAGCACACAGTTGAGTGACGGTTTCAAATGTTCTTTATTGTCATATAATCTGACTGGGCTTGGCCATGTGCTCTCCTGCCTTGCCTCCGAGCACACGCCGCGGGAGTTTGCAGTGATCTCCCGTCCTGCTGTACCACTGTCGCTCGTCCAGAGCTGTTCCTCTCGCCTCCGTCCCTACTGGTGATTAAATACAGCCGAGAGTGAGACAATCAGGATCCGTTTCAGCTGCGCCTAATTAAGTCTCTTCCCGGCACCGTTCCCTGAACCACTCCCACAGTCAGTCCCCTCCACAGCTGAGCCCACCCACGCCCGCCACCACAAAGTCGTACTCCTTTTGCAAGTTAAATCTTTGTTTTGAAAGTTCAGGGGATGGTGTTGTTGAGTTTTGTAAATCTAGGTCCCTGATTGATTTGGTGAGTTGATCCTGTTTCTCTCTACGCAATTTTTTTTGCAACGATGAAAAGGCTATGATTTCACCCCTAATGACCGCTTTAAGGGTCTCCCACAGAAGAGAAGGGGATACGCCGTCTATTTGGTTGTTCATAATAAACTCATCAATGACTCTGTTTATCAACTCACAAAATGTCTTATCCCCAAGCAGAAGAGAGTTAAACCTCCATACAGGACGGGGTTTCTGTAAGAGATTAAATGATAGATCTAGAATTACTGGTGCATGGTCAGACTCTACTATTGCAGAGTATTCTGTATTAGCCACTAAAGGAAGGAGGGTTTTATCAATACAAAAAATAATCTATTCGAGAGTAGGACTGGTGGGTATGTGAGTAGAAAGAAAAAGTCTCATCGGTGGGGTTCCGAAACTTTTGAAGGTGGTTTTAAAGTAGGGTTTGATCTGTCCAGACTGGGATTGATTAAGCAGTTTAGATCTCCTCCAAATATTAAATTATAAAAATTTAGGGTAGGAAGACTGGAGATAATTTTATTTATGAAGTCTTCATCATCCCAGTTAGGAGCATATACATTAACAAGTATCACTGGTGTGTGGAAGAGTGAACCTGAAATTATAATATAACGGCCATTTGGGTCTGAGATGATGTCTGCTGCAGTGAATTGTACTTTTTTATGAAGAAGGATAGCCACGCCCCTTGATTTACTATTAAAGTTAGAGTGGAAGATTTGACCAACCCAGGGTTTTCGTAATCTAACTTGGTTTGCTGTTGATAAATGCGTCTCTTGTAGGAAAATTATTTCGGCCTTGAGTTTTTTCAGGTGAGCAAAGACCCTAGCTCTTTTAATGGGGCCATTTAGTCCTTTGACATTCCAGCTAACAATTCTGGTAGTACCTCCTCCTGTCATTATTACATTTGACATGGGTCTACTTTGTGCTTAAGGTTAAAGGTTAGTGTTGACATGGGGGCAGTGCGCTTGCTGTACGACTTTGAACTATATAATACACTAAAAACTACAACATATTGAACATAAAACACCATTCCTATGCTGGACTCCCTAACAGGGGCTAGCTGCAGGACTCCCTTAACTTGAACTTCCAGTAAGCCTTCCTTAATTTCTCCTAACTGGGAGATTCTCCCAACACATTAAATTAGTGTGAAAGACCAACTTTGTGACATCACAGTAAATAATAATAAAGTATAATTACCCACAACAAGTACATGATGAAACGTATCAGACCGTAAGCTTGTATTACACGGGGTGGTGTGTATTTTAGAAAGCACAAGAGAGAAGTGGCTCTCACCTTAACAATAATAGTAACGGGGATAACAATAACCATATCACCAACCGGTGAGAAACTGAAAAAAAAAAATAAAGTAAAAATAGTCTACATATCAGGAGGAGAGCCACGTACATATAACCACCCCCGTGTACCTGTTTATATGACCGTGATCATGACTTCGTTAGCCGGCTATCCGTCGGTTGTAGAAGGCTTTTGCTTCTTCTGGGGTGTCGAAGTAGACGGTTTCTCCTTCAAAGGTGACGCGCAGACGGGCTGGGTGTAGCAGTCCGAAGTGGAACCCTTTTCTATACAGTTCTTGCTTAATGTCATTGAATGCCCCTCTCTTCTTGGCAAGGGAAGCGCTCATGTCCTGGTACACTCTCAAAGTCACATTGCGGAACTTTAATTCGTGTTTCATGGCCCATCTTAACATTTTGTCCTAATCACAGTAGTTGTGAAAGCACACAACAAAAGACCTGGACTTGGTGGAGCCTCGGTCTGGTACCGGTCCGGTGCGATGTGCGCGGTCAATCAGCGGAGGTGAAGTAAACAACTCCGGTCCCGTCGTCTCCATCAGCAGGTCCGCTAGAAACTGCTTCGGTTCCCTGCCAGTTTCGCTGCCCTCTGGTACGTTCACGATGCGGAGGTTGGATCTTCGGGACCTGTTTTCCAGGTCCTCCACACGGTCGTAGAGAAGTTTATTCTGTGACTGCATGGATTTAATGGTCGCTTCGGCCGAAGTGAGCCGCTCAAAGTTTTTGCCCACTATTGTTTCCGTTTCGATGAGACGTTTGTTAAATGAAATCACATCCCCTCGCAGCGCGTCCATGGAAACATGTAGTGACTGAGATGAAGTCTGTATCAGCGCCGTCATGTCGTCTTTCATACCGGTACGGTGGTTTTCCAGCAGGGAGGACAGCTGCTGCATCGTGACGGGCTCCCCCACGTTCTCGGGGGCTGAGTGGGTTTCCTCACCTGGGGATGGGCTCGCAGCCATTTTAGCTCGCGCTAACTTTCCAGCTAGCAAAGTAGTAGCACGAGTTGCCTGGGTTTGTGAGCCTTGTTGTTTGTTATGTTTCGATGTCATTTTTCCATCCAGTTGTCTTCCTAGCAGGTTTGGAAACTTGCCGTATGGTTAAAAAGTGTAACAAAAAGAAGGTCGTAAAGGTCAAATATAAAAAGTAGTCGGGAGCTTCTCCGCACGAGACTGCTCGCTACATGCTCTAACCGGAAGTTCATTGTGGAGGCATTTCTCAGTCAAAAGTGAAACAACACAGAAATGATCTTGCCTGGTGGCCTTGCCATGCCCACCCCATTAACTCCAATTGAGCTGGCACTAATGTCTGGCACCGATTCAAAACGAGAACGCTGTCAGGATGACTTAATGACCCTTCCTACTTTTATAGGTTTTATAGGTTGTATGCAGTGTACCCAAGGGTGTACAAACATATAAGAACATCTATGATTCCTAATTTATGGATCTACTATCTTAGAAAAGTACAAGTCCCACTGAATGTAAAACATACGAGTGCTCAGATCTGTGGTATGCCTGAGAGAAGAAGTATGATTTTAGATCCAAACACTGTAATGGAGTAATACAAAGTAACTGTATATCCTCCATGAGTGTCACAACTACTGCTGCAGCTCAAATTCGCAGGACAAAAAAACTGACTTCCTGCTGTTTTTAGGACACCGGCCAGTAGCTAACAATTACACCTCTCGCAGTATCTTTGCCTCACATCTCTGCCTCTACATGACCTGGTCAACTGTCCCATACACCCCCCTGGGAATGACATATGCTAAAGCCCGCTAAATCACTAGAATATTAAGTTGAGGGTTGCTGTGGCCTTTTATGGCTTTTGTAAACTGATCATCTTTCTCCCCCTCTCTTTTGCTCTTTCTGCTCCTCTGACCATATTTGCCTTATTATTTTCTCTTTCTCTCTAATAGCCATATTTGCTTGTATTCACCACTTTTCTTGTCAGGTTCTCAGCAAAATCTGAGTTTTATAGAAGTGCTGCTTCAACAAAGCTTATTATATTTAAAGTTTATTATTGGGTTAACTCAAAGCGCTTTGCTTCAGCTTCGTCATTGTTACAAAAAAATGTATTACTTTTTAAACTACTTATTGTATGTCACTGCAGCTTATAAATCCAATTTCTGCCCTTTGAAAGTGCATTTGTCTCCCACTCTGGTGACTTGCATTTTTAAAACTCAAACATTCAAAGTGGTGCAGCTTCAAATTATTGCCTTTAAATTCTGGCCACACATGCTTGGTTTCTGTTGTAGCATGTATTTTGCCAGACTAATAATCTTTTTAACCAGAATAAAGATCCCCCCTGATCAGTCCACTTTAGCATTATTTATTTAGAAGTCTTATTAGATAAATATCTCTTTCACTAAACCTATGAGGAAATGTATAAAAGTTCAGACAGTCACACATCAAGACCCCCTGTTCACACAAACCTCCAAACCCCTAAGGACCCCTAAGGGCCTCTGGCTCAGGCCTCTGATGGAAATGACTACCAAAAACAAAAAGAGAATATCTCTGCAACTGAAAGGTCCATTTGAAAAGAATCTTGATAGTATAAGAAACGTAACACTGTGAAATTTCTGCTAATGTGAAAGCATTCGTATATATGCTATCTAATGTATCAGGCAAATGCATGTTTTGATACAAAGAAAAACATAACACATTGGTCTATGCGGACGACTCTGGACATTTTCAATCTCAATGCCTGTAGAATAAGTGTAGTAGCACGATTCATTCACCAGATGGAGACAGAGACTCTGTTTTCACACGCAAAGATGTGAATGGAGATGTGTGGAATTGACCCCAAAACAGTCCAGAGACATTGCCATAAGCAGCATTGATATGCCATTAAACACAACTTTTGATCACAAAACAGAAAAGGTAAAACGTGATTTATAGTTTTGACTGTATAAAGTGATTTTTCTTTGGTGGTTCTGTGAGTTTTGGTCGTAGATTGATATGGTTTACGCCGTCTCAGCTTTCATATTGCACATGCACTCAGCGTGTTTTTGCTGCGGGCTCATGTTGGTGTTGGAGTTGAGTTACGTTGAGGTAAAAATGGTTATCATGA
The DNA here is from genome assembly GCF_004355925.1 of Anarrhichthys ocellatus. NCBI lineage: Eukaryota > Metazoa > Chordata > Actinopteri > Perciformes > Anarhichadidae > Anarrhichthys > Anarrhichthys ocellatus. The sequence goes on from NW_022280094.1 coordinate 266,771, forward strand.
GCTTTTAGCTCAATTTCTATCAGTTACTGGGTGTGTAGGATTGGAATATTTCTACATAATTAACATTTCCTTATCTATTGTTTGTTGCGATGTGCGCAACTGCCCCCAGTGTTGAGGCCCAACAAAAATAATCTACGATATTATATTAAAGATAAAAAAAACCCATGTCCTCACACCTAAATGACAGAATAAGTCATTAAAGTGGTTATGGTTGTGAAATGTACGGCTTGAGTTTTTCACTTTTGCAGTTGGTAGTTGTCGAGGGAGACAAGCAAGGGGTGGAGGGTGATGGCCTGTTAAACCTCTGTTCAATCTCCTCTAGTGTGTTAATATGGCTTAATTGACAATAAATTCATAACTGAACGAGTATGCAACGTTTTCTGGCAGAAACACAACATGACCGGCAGTCCTCTGCAAGCTGTTGAGTCGGAAATATAAATAATTTTTCTACCATGACATCAACAGACAAAATAAACCAAAATACAGGTGCAGCTATGCTGTGACATCATATACTGCGACATCATATCTACTGAGATTTAGAATGAGTTTCTAAATCTTTACTACTGCTGCATTCAGAGCACTGTGCGACACAGCCAATCAGCAGCCTGTTTGATAAAGAGATGTCTTATAGGTCTAAGTCCTGAGGACAGAAGAAGATCACCAGAGACTGTACGGGGCCATGACATTCAAATGTTATCTCCTCGGAAAGTGACCAGCCGGTGTGTCGGTGACATTATTGATTTATTTAAAGAGCCATTTCACAGAGGCAGGCGGAGGGCCAAAGTTATAGAATGATAACAGAGAGCGCCAGATAGAGAGAGATTGTTTTTCGTTTGTGTTATTGATGAACTAATCATGCTGCCTGGCCCAATCAGAGCATCATTTCAAAGCCTGTTTGTTCTTGCCTGTTGGAAATCAATAGCACACTCGGATCTTCTGTCTCTCTCTCCCTCTCTCGCTCTCTCTCTCATCTATAACAGTGATAATCTAATAATGACTGAGCTTCACCCAGTGAATTATTATCTGTGTTGAATTGTCCTTCCTTCTCTTTACTTCTGTATATGCGTGTTTTTTCACTTGTGGGTTATTTGTCATCTCGATCCCTCTTTTATTTTTTACTCTGCTGCAGATTCAGCTTTTAGCCACACTAGGGGCGGCGGTGTCTGCTTGTCTAGCACTTTGGTCCATTACCTCAATAACTATTGGATGGATTGCCGTAAAATTCTGTACAGATATTAATTTCCCCAGAGTATTAATCCCAATGACTTTGGTGAGCCCCTGACTTTTCCTCCAGTGCCACCGGCAGGTTGGATAGGAGAAACTTGAGGACGAGTGAATAAGTTGAAGTAAGATTCATTGTGTTTACCTGCACTTAAGTGATCTATTTTTGGTGAGCAGTGAATATATCTTATTCTTTGCCTGAATTAGGGTGCTGCTCATTGGGTCATTTCTTAATCCTACATCCGTTTTTAGAGCGGAAGTGCAATTACTTTGCTTAGAGTCACCAGCTTTATCATCCTTTACTTGCTGACCTTTGTCTACACGCTGCCAGCTTATTATGCTGATGCTTAAACCCCAAATGCTTAGAATTTAGCCTGAGAAGACCTTGTAAAGATCACCAATAAACGTAATGTGTGAATGACATAACCAACCTCCGGTTCTGCTGAGTGAAGCTGATGCGGAATTATCTTAAAACTTGCATTCTCTCTACTCACCAGCAGGGGGACACTGGTTGCAAAAATAAGTCTGGTTGTATAGAAGTCTATGAGAAAATGACCCTACTTCTCTCTTGATTTATTCCCTCAGTAAACATTGTAAACATGAGTTTATGGTCTCAATCTCTAGTTTCAAGTCTTCTTCAATACAGCATGATGTTCATTTAGTAAACTATGGTCCATTTAGAATCAAACAGACCAGTGGTCCCCAACCACCGGGCCGCAGACCGGTACCGGGCCATGGGTCATTTGGTACTGGGCCGCACAGAAAGAATAAATATTATATTATTTCCTTTTTATTGATTATCAGAGTCTAAAAGATGTTTTATTTTGAAAAATGACCGGATTCTCTCTCAATTTCATCCGCCTGTGGCTCTTGAAACATAAGACGCTTGACTCGGTCACGTGATACGTTACCTCAAAAATGAAGCCCACAAGTTAGTGAAAATGAGTAAATAACTTTTGGAGAGCGTCTTTGCAAAGGGAAAAGGCCACTAAGGAGACAGAAGAAGAGCTACAACTTCCAAGAAAAATAAAGCTTCATTTAGCAGACAATATCAGGAGTCTGATTAAATATCAGGAGTAATTCTGACGCGCCAAACCCGCTCTGCAGAATATGTGGCGACAGAGGAAGATCAGCTGCTGGAGATTGTAAATGACGGTGGCCTTAAAAGTATGTTTGAGACAACAACTCTGCTGGTGTTTGGATTAAAATCAAGGCTGAATATCCTGAGATCGCCACTAAAGCACTGAAAACCCTGCTTCCATTTCACACATCCTCTTTGTGAAGCAGGATGTTCTGCAGTGACAGCAATCAAAACAATATTACGGAGTAGACTGGACATAAGGAACAGACTTCGGGTGTCATTGTCTCCCATTACCCCCAGATGGGACCATCTCGTTGCAGAGAAACAAGCTCAGGGCTCCCACTGATTCAGCGTTATTGTGAGTTGTATTTATTTATGCATTTTATATTTGTTTTCATGCCGATCGTATCCTTTTATTTCGTCGTGTTTTTCCGCCACACCTTGAAGGCCGGTCCGTGAAAATATTGTCTTACATGAAACCGGTCCGTGATGCAAAAAAGGTTGGGGACCTCTGAAATAGACCATAAAGCTGAGTATGCATTAGGGCGGGCTTACTGTGATTGACAGGTCGCTGCTGCTACCAGAGCCATAAACAGTGCTCTCCGTCACTCCTCCGCATTCCAAATACTGTAACTTTTGTTCATTGGGTACAAAAACATGTCGACGGCCGTATTCCAAGATGGTGATGGTGAAATCGCTGAACTCAAGGCTTCAAACTGGCAGTCCACAGACCAATGGGTGATGTCACGGTGACTACGTCCACTTCTTATATCCATGTTTATTGATATAACGGACTATCAAAGTAAATGAACGTCCCTCAACCGACTGTGTGTGCGTGTTCAAAGGGGTGGGGGGGTCTGATGTTCATCAGCTCACAGTTGGAAGAGAAGAGGAGAAATGGCTACAGGTCCAGGTGGGAAAAAAAAAGAACCAATCTTTTTGTAAAGAAGGAAGGATAGGCTGAGAAGTGAGCCTCTGTATTATGATTTATATTATGAAGTAGGCTGCAGTTCTCATCACCATGATTGTAGTTGCAGTTTGATCTTACTTTACATAACATTTGTTAACGTTACAGTGCGACTTCAAAATGAAATGGTGAACGACTCATTTTGCTCTTGGTGAAAACTCTTCAAGAGTGCAAGAGGTTAAAGTCACAGAGGAGAGAAAGACAGATACACAGATGATGGCGAACGAAAGGAGAGAGAGAGAGAGAGAGAGAAAACACGCACACACACACACACACACTACACTATGTACTGTATCTGAAAACTGAGTGAAAGAAAACTATTTCAATACTTCAATAAACTAATGTTAACAAGGTGGAGGAATTACTCAGATCTCTACTAATATTACAGTTTAAAATACAATACATTCAAAATATTACTCCAGCAAAAGTATTATCATCTAAATATATATTTAAAGAACCAAAAGTAAAATCACTCATTATGCAGATTAATAGATATATTATTGGAATATAACTATTGATTGATAATGTGTTCATCCCTTTTCATCATCCTTTATTGCAATAGTTGATTATATGTTGTATTATGAATCTGAATCTTTAAAGATAGCTGAAGCTGTCAGATAAATATAGCGCAGTAAAAAGTACAACGTTTCCTTCTGAGATGTAGTGGGGTAGAAAGTATAAAGTAGCATCAAATAGAAATACTCAAGAACAAGTACTTCAGCATTGTACAGTTGAGTAAATGTACTTAGTTGCATTCCACCACTGCCAACTTAAAGTACATTTAATAACTTTTTATTTTCAACTACAGTCAATGTAATGTAACAATAACAACCAAATTTGATGAGCTGAGAGTGAGAACTCATGCAAACGCTGCCTTATTCATCTGCTCATGGTGTATAAGAGGTTAATTAACGTGGTTTCATTCAAAATTTGAATAATGTAACTGTAAATTGGAGATGATGCTGAGACAAATTGAAGACTGGATTATGAATTTAGCAAAGCAGGCAACTGTCCTGGGTTCCCTAGACCTCCAGTGGCCCCAAAAGCCTTCATGTTCACAGTTAGAGGCAGCATTGGGCCAACAGCACCGGTTCATCTGGCCATGACTGAGCCCTCGTTTCTCCACAGATTATGTATTCCTAATTGGTGTGAAGCATTGTAAACTCTTGTGATTGGCTAAAAATATATCCCCTAATTAGCATCAGCCTAGTCTTGTCCTCTGCTATTGACGAACACATCATCAATCACACGCACACACAGTGCTACTTTGTTTTAATTAGCCTTTCTTTATTAAATCAAATAATTCAATAAACACTAAGGGTTCTTGTTTGCTCTGGGAGAAGGAAAGCAACAAAAAAAAGAGCAAAAGCTGCTGCCTTAAAAAACAGAGCTCCATCCATCATTACGGGAGTGCCGCCTTAACATTGTGAAGCATCCATCAGCCTATCAGCAGCCGTCTAATGAGCATCAGGCCACTTCATCAGCTTCAACGCAATCTGCCCTCTCATTCATCTCAGAGCAGGAGGCCTGTCTGTTTACGTCAGCTCTGATAAACACCACACACACACACACACACTTTGACGTTGGTGGACACACTCGTACTTGCACACATTGAAACCCGAACTGACACAGAGTTAATCATGAACACGTATCTCACGTAGCCTCATCAGTTGATGGAATCGGTGAGAACGTCCTGGGGGGATGATTTATATATTCATTAAGAGAATAAAAACTAGCATTGACGGAAGCTTTGCTACAATTACTAATAGATATCACCATGAAACTTCCACAGTTGATTACTTGCATGAAGGCAATTCTCTTTTTGTCTTACAATTTTTCTGAAATATGTTTAAATATGCAAATGAGGCATTGTCTTTGTTAAATATGTACATGTAATGCATACATTTCAGGAACAGAAATCTGAGCATTGGATAAAGTCAGGTTCAAAAATCTTCTCGTTTCATCTTGTTGACATATTAGAGTGGAAGGTATTACAGAGGGAGTTTGGTATTTCTCTTTTTATCACTCCATAAATCAGAAAATGCTGTCAACAGACATACAAATACAGATCTGCCCTGTTTCTTAGGATTAAATGTTGTATAAATCATGCTATGAATGATGTATGAACAAACCCCTCTGTAAAAAACCTTCAGAATACAGAGAGGAATGATATGAATAAGAGATACTGAAGTGGAGCATTCTGGATCCGAGTCTGAGAATGTTTTGTAAAACTACATACATTTTGAAGAGACTGCAGGTGACTAGGGTAAAATACTTTAACTAATAGATATCACCATGTAATCATGCAAACGAGGCATTATCTGATGCTAACTTTGTGTGAATTTGGGAGAAATCTACAGACACAGGAAGATACAGCAAAACAAACACCTGAATGTGAAGTCTGGATGTTTTCTTTCCGCTAGTCTGAAAGAAGACATATTGTGCAAGCTAAATCTCCCAAACTCTGACCAGTGCATGAAAGAAACATGGTTTTGCTCACTGCTTGACAGTTCCGCTCTCCATTGCTTCCATGCCTGCTGCTGCCTCTCGCTGTTGCTGATCAAATCACATTCCAAAAGCCCCACCTCCACCCCGGCACCCATCTGCAGGCTCTGACTGCAGATGGGGGGGGGGGGGGGGTATTACTGTCAGTCCCAGAGCTCTGCTGCAATGAACTTGGTGTTAGCACCAATTACAGTTACGCACAGTACGTGTGTATAATCTCTGTTGCTAACATGTAGCATGTCCCGTGAGCAGTATGGGTCTGGCTCTAGTTCCGGCCCCGACGATTCAACAGCATTAGTGTGTGCTCATTATCGCTCTTGTCACGGGGGAGGTGAGATGGTAGAGCGATGAGAAGTCGTTGAAACCAACGGAAAGATTACTCCTCCCTCTGTTTCTCAACCCTTTCCACTTTCAGTCCCACACATTCTGTTATTGACTCGCTCTCTCTCACTTCCCCAATTATCCACCAGCCGTCTCTGAGGATCTTCCCCCGACGCTACAGATGAGGAATTACCCCTGTTGCCAAGTTGCCTGCTAAATGTCACCTGGCATCTATTGTGCTCGGCCGTCCATTTACACGAAGACACACACACTTAACAGGACCGTCGGGCTCCTATGGTAACTATAGGATTTGATGTTTGGTGCAGGATCATGAAGTATGAGCATGAGGTTACGGCCCCGTTTAGAAAACGGGGCACCACACTTCCTTTATGTTTCCAGAACAAAACATGTTTTCGATATGCTGCGTTTAAATTATTATTGTTACTAGGCAACCACTGAACACAAACCATGAACGGTAGGCTACCTAATAGTAAATAGAAGGCTACAGTCTGAATGGATGGATACAACAAAACCTCAAGTGGCACACTAATTTGCCTCCTGCGGTTTTCTGTTCAGATCAGAGTAACTGTGGTTGGTAAAGTCATCCAGCTCTGGGTATCAAGCTAAAGTCACCACAATGAGAAAAATAAACACGAGTAATCTTTTCTGCTCGAGTTGAATTTTTTCAACTCAAGGTGTTCAGGGCACTTAACAAATTGCGAGGCGGACAGAGCGGTGAAACGTGAGGCCCTCAGCAACGCAAAAGCTGTTACATCCCATGGAAACACAACTCAATTGCACAACCCAGACAGCAAGACAGGGTTAGAAAAGCACAGTCTTTACTAGCAGATGTTCGGTACACAGGCTAGCAGTGAGTTTAGGCAAATGAATCCGGCAGGGATTAGGCAAAAAACGAGGCCGGGAACAAACAGGCAGAGCGCACAAACACCAGGAACATGAAGCACTAGGAAATCGCTGGAACCCCTAGACATGTAGGTAGAAAGGGTTCAAATACACCTCGTAGGTGATTAGACACAGGTGGATGCAATCAGGGGCGGGGCAGACCATCACAGTGGTGGGAAAACACACACAGGCAGGAAGTGAAGTGCCCTGAAACTAGAGGAAAAGTAGTAACACAAAATAAAACAGGAAACACTGAAATGACAACAATAAAGAAACTTAACTGGGGAACAGGAGGAGACATGATGAGACAGATGCTAAAGCAAGAAGTGAAACAAACACGGGACACAGGAGGCTGGGAACTCCAGAATAAAACAGGAAAGAAACTGAAGCTAAACTAGTATCATGATAAAAGCAGAAGCAAATGCTTCACTCTCATTGAAAGCACTGCCTATTTTAGTTTTTGAATTGATTTCTAACATTGTAGACAGATATTTCGTAAAAAGCGGCATTAATCAATACTGTTGTATTAACAATCAGCTAAGTCTAGTGTAAAAGTGGTCAATGGTAGTCTGGGCCAGAAGCAGACGTGGTAAACAACCAATACCTAGGGGTAGCTTAAGGGCATCATCCCATTTATTTTCCATTTACGGCTGCTGTATGCACTATTTTTCAAGCCATTTGAGATAATGGAATGCCTCCAGATCTGTACATCCTTTGAGAAAAACACGATACTTGACAAGGAAGTAGTATATGTAGAACCTATATCCTATTGTGGATCTAATTGTTCTTCAACTGTCTTCATCATTCTGAAACCATACCTCAACAAATGTTGAGCATGACTTGAGTGGGAACTTGGCTTAAAGAAAATCGAAATATGACCTTTTGTTGTTTCACTTTTAAAACTTGTATTCAATTTGTTTGTTTAAGGTGTATTTGTATGTGACCAAGGATATAGCATGAGTCAGTGTCACAGCATTTATTAATGAATGAATACATATCAAACAACACAAAACACATGACACAATATAACCATCCACATGCAAGAAATACCACTCTTAAACGTTCATACTGGAGGAATTTCATTTTTTTTCTTTGGCCTTTGAATCACCCCCGCTCCACCGAGTTCGAGTCGACGGATTCGTCCGGCAATGTGACATAGAACAGCTACTTTTTAAGTGGTGTCACACGGCGTGTCTATTCAATGTTGCCCGACATCGTAGGCTGGTTCTGTCTAGTTTTACCTGTCTCTCTTAATTCGCTCCGCACCACTCTTAAAACACCGGAACAAAGTATGTTGCCATGGCAACACATCACCTTTTGCATTAAAATGACGTTACGTTCTGGTAGAAGCATGGACGGTAAATGGACTGTACTTGTATATCACCTTTCTAGTCTTCCCGGCCACTCAATGCTTTTACACTACATGTCATCATGCACCCATTCACACCCATACATTGATGACAGGGGCTACCATGCAAGGTGCCACCTGCCCATCAGGACTATCTCACATTCATACAGCCTATGGGAGCAATTTGGGGTTAAGTGTCTTGCCTAAGGACACATTGACATAGACGAGCGAGGTGTAGATCGAACCGCTGACGACCCGCTCTACAACTGAGCCACAGTAAAAACATTGGTCTCTAGTGGAGCTCAGTTTTACAGATCTGACAATTGAAATGGTATGAGTGTTAGTCGATTACCGCATCAGTGCTCTCTACGCCGTCTCCATGGTAGATTTGAGGTTCAAAAAGTCCAACTTCTCTACCTAGTCTCTGCCCTAGTGAACCAAAATACACCGACAGCAACCCTGCAGATGCTTTTTGACAAAGATAAATGAACAGAGTGTCTCTCCTCCCGTAAGGTAAAGAAACAAGCCGACAGACCTAAATACAGTCTGTCTGAACTGGAGTCACTTGTGTTTAATTTATCCAGCAACCCCCAGCAACACGTACTGATGCAATCAAGTCCAAGCGCAGAAGAATGATGATGTGTTTAAAGGCTGTGGGTTTTTTACAAGAGCTCCGGAGTTTCAGTACTAGCATTCGGGGAGACAAGGATGCTGGGTGAGTGCACCTAGAAGGAAGATTCAGTTTGACATCAGACCACTGACTTACTCAAATCCAGTGTGTTATTTAAAAAGCATTGCGGAGACTTGACTGGGCTTCAGCAGCTTACTGAGACAAAAATCAAGGGATAATAATGTGGGGGTCATTTTAAATCGTCTTTAAAGCGAGACAGGTTGGCATGTTGTGGATTTAGTCCGACTGGTTTCTGGACTGCTTCGTGCTGGTAATGCTGGGGGATTAGTTGTGGACTCAAAATCCACAATTGTAGCTGGTGTGAGGCTTTGACGTAGTCCTTGTGATGATGACCCCCATACGAGCATTTGTCCGATCCGAACACCCAGATGAAGACACAAATTGTACTTCCCCCAACAGTCTGGACTTGGAAGTGAAATGAGTCAGTATTGACCTTGGACTATAGAAGGCTTGTTAAACAGCGGCAGTGTCCCACCTGCGCTGTTTGTGTTTTGGTAAAATGATAGGCAGCACCTCACGCTCCTAATTCACTGTGACTGGACCAGCGAGTCATTTACAGAAAACACTTTGAGTAAATTGAGATTTTTTTTGTTGTTGTTTGTTATTAAATAGAATCACCTCAAACAAACCAATTTTGTCTGCTTAAAAACATAATGTAATGTTGCTTTCTTCCTGTCCCTGTTGTGACTAATAGTGTTTCGCCTTCAAACAACCAATTAATGTGAAGAAAAGCTGATAACGCGGGAGACCGAGGAGGCTGAGAGGCTCGTGGTGTTACCGCTACTAATGAGCCACGACACAGTGCAGTTACATCTGTGTGTGTGTTGCAACAGTTGACCTATCCCGTTTAAAGCCAAAGCAAAGGGACTCCAGGCCACACACACATACACACACACACACACACACACACAATTGGCACAGGTTGGCAGCAGTACACAGAGGGTTGAGGATCAGTGTTTGATCCACACTGACCTTTAGTTTGGATCCAAGTCGCCTGCTAATCCCTCCATATCCCTCTCCTCCTCTCCTCCATCCATCAGCACCCTGCTTCTTTTCTCTCTCATTTGAATCTTAATTTATGGTTTGAGTAAAGAAAACAGTCTTCATTTCTGAGCTCAGGGTAAACTTTAGAGACGACTCCGATAATGAGTCGACCCCGTTTTCCAACACCTGTTTTGGAAAAAGAAAATTTGCAATTTGCATTTGCAATAAAACACACTTTTCAGACTAGACCAGGTGGAAAAGTTTCCTTGAGATACTATTTGTCCAAGAATAAGAATGTCCTTGAAGCCAAACATGAAACATGTCCAACAAAGCATAATGTATGTCCCACATTTGTATGTTTAGAGTTGTGCTTCACACTTTGTGCTTAACACGAGGACAGCCAGCATTCTACCACCCTCTACAGCCGCTATACTCTCTGCGGTCTGCCAGACTGTCAGTGATAATGTCATTGTTCGGGTTAACAAGCACATCAACAACACATTTGTTTCATAAAGTTACTAGAAATGATGGTAAATAAACAAAATATTGCAGATCATAGATCAGGATCGGTACTTGTTTATGTTCTGTGCCAATTTACAATGTTTATATACATTTTATAATGCGTATTGATTTATTTACTGCTGCTGCACATTCCCTTTCCAAACTAACCAATTTGCTTTAAGATGATAAAATACAACTACACTATGACTTAAAGTCAACTTAATGTAGGCCTCTTCTCTCGGGCAAGACACTAATATTGCTCCAGAAGGTTGAGCCATCAGCGTATGAATGGGTGTATTAATGAATTAGAGTAGTTCTGATGGGCAGATGGCACCTTGCATGGTAGCCCCTGCCATCAGTGTGTAGAGTGGTGTGAATTGGTGAATGACATGTAGTGTTACAGCAGTTTTAAAGTGCTTTTAACCAAAGTATGTTGTATAGAACATACAAATCCATAACGATTAAGCCAACACCGGGTGGTTGTTTTTTTGCGATTAAACAAGATTAATTTCTTGTTGAAAATAGTTATAATTGTTATTAGCCACTCTCTAGCAATCCCATGATACCTTGGGTTGAGTCTGTCGACCAATCAGAGGCATGTTACTGACAACCATGACTTCAAAAGCATTGGAATAACATGAGATAAAAAAAATGACCATATATGGTTATAATGTATAACAAGGCAACTCTGGCAGTCAAATAATGAACTTACATTATCAACAGAATGTGAAGAGATTTCAGTGTTGACGTTGAGTCAAATACGTCTCTGTGTCGTGTTGCAGAGATATCTGCTGACATGAGCAGGCTAACCAGTTAGCTTCACATCGTCCTGTCTTGTAATACCATGTTGTACCTCGAGAGGCGATAGTCAGTCACTGTAGCGTCCAGTCTGTCCTCAGTACAACACGAGAGGATGAAGAAGTAGATCTTGTCAACACATCCATAGTCCATGTACATTTAAAAAGTATGTTTATGATGATAGCAGTCTTATTTTGAACGTCTCCCAGAGTTGTAGCAGCATTTTGAATATTGTAGTTCAGGGGTCTTCAACGTTTTTCAGGCCAAGGACCCCCAAACTGATAGAGAGATGGAGCAGGGACCCCTGACTATATATATTGTATAAAATTGTGTTTTATATTAAACTGGGCCTAGTACAATATATAAACATACCTCTTTATTGTGCATTCAATACTAAGCTATTCAAATAATACACAGGTTCATATTCATGTTTTTATTTTAAACATGTGCAAGGTACAGAGAGTAGGGAGGCCGTGCCACTGCCATTTATAAACATACCTTGTCAGCTGATACCAATGCCAATATCAACATTGTCTGTCAATTGCATGATAATCATGCATACAAGCTATTCAAACTGATGTTTTAAACATAAATGTGGAAACGAAAATGAGTGATGGCCTATTAGTGCCACTGCCATGCATAAACATACCTGTTATCTTTCATACAATACTGAACTATTAAAATAATGGACAGATTCATGTTTGGGGAAAATTTTTTTTTTTTTTAAATTGTCTAATCAACCAAAAAGGTCGCGGGCCCCCTGTTGAAGACCTCTGTTCTAGTTTATAGTTATAGGCTTTTTTTAAATAGCTGATAACAAGGCTTGTGCCGATCATTGTGAATACATGAACGTCTACCCCTTGAGTATAATACAATCCCCACTCTGCACCCGTCTCTCAGAGGGCTCAGTCTAAACCCAGGGATCAGCTATCAGCTGTCTGTCTCACGGCCCCCGGCTCCATCTAATCACTGGAACTCCACTGAGTCAGTTTAGCCCCAAGCGAGACTATTGCTGCTCCACTGTCACACACCTGCTCTAGGTATGAAATGAAACGTTTTATAAGCAAGTGTTTTTCTTGTGTTTGTGTGTTTATGTGCGTGCACTGTGCACTTGAAAGCATTTCAATTAATTAATGCAACTGCTTTTGAGTAAAATTCACGTGGGAGATTGTGCTCTGTGTGCGCGTAACAATACTGTTAATCGGAGCGTAGGTGAATAGATGAGGCATTTATTGATTCAGGCATTGAATCATCACAGGCTCCGTGTAGTGTGCTAATAAATACATGTTTCTCTCACAGTTGCTGCTCTTTATCAGCCACGCAGGAACAGCAGGAAGCTGAGCAAAAAAACAGAAACATGATTGTTGGAACTAAACTGATCTCGTCTGTCAGTTTAATTCAATTTCACTCTATTCAAGTACGGTTGTGTGGTTACATTGGAAGCGATCCTACATTGCTTATGAATCCTAACACCAAGAATAAACCTTAGAAACCCATCAAAGAGATTTTCTGGCTAAATTGTTTCTGTCCTTCTTGGATTGGAATGCGGGGGAAGGGTTTGTGTATTTTGTAATACTCTTGAATCTGTCACTGTGATCGTGTATCATCCTACCGGCTTTACTGTCTGCTGGAAGTGGGAAATATCTGAGCAGGAAATTAAATAAAAGATAATCTCAAAGCAGCAGAGTGGTGAGTGTGTATTATTCTGTTGCTGTACTGTGAGTTGTTCCCCCTATGGTAAATTCAAGTTTTCTAACACTGATATGTTCCTTAACATAGAAAATCTCCAGTCTCCAGACTAATGTCAGAATGCTACAAGTTTATGTTATGGCCATTAGTGTTCATTATTTCAACTTTGTTTTTCTGTTTGGCACTGCAGACGGCTCCAATTAACACAATGCCCATGAGCCCTTGCTGCCGTTGCTATGGAGAAGAAGCCAATCAGAGGTGTATCAAATTCAGATTGCTTTGTTGCAGTCGGGAAAAAAAGAACACCATGCTGTTTTTGAATTCATCAAAAAAATTGACCCAAAATCTGAAAAGGAATTAAATTAAAGGTCTTCCCATCCCGCTTGGTTGTTTCATTAAGAATATTTTACATATATTATCCCTTTATTTATTACTGATTGTACCATAGACTATATGTCTGCATATAAGGAGTGGATGTAGTCACCGTGACGTTATACATTGACGTCTCGAGTTTGACATTTTGACTGTCGCCATCTTGATTTTTGGCTATCGCCGCATCTTGTTTTTTGCAACCAGAAGGGACATGAGAGGGTGCAGCTAAGTACAACCGAACGCTGAATAAGACATTGGCAACCAAAATGTTACTATAAACTTTCATGAACTGAAAAAACACTGTGAAAGGGTTGAAGTTGCAAGAGGAAAACACTAAAGAAGACTTAAAACTAGAGATTGAGACCATACACTCCTGTTCACAATGTTTACTGAGGTAATAAATCAAGTGAGAAGTCATTTTCTCATAGACTTCTACACAATCTGACTTCTTTTTGCAACCAAAGGAGTCGCCCCCTGATGACCATTAGAAGGAATGCAAGTGTAAGACACTTCGGCATTGGCTTTACTTTTCAGATGCTAAGTTTCCGCCTGGACGGTACAACGATGACAGGAAATGAGGGGAAGAGAGAGAGAGAGATGGGGATGACATGCAGCTAAAGTCCTGAGCTGCACATGAGCCATGGTCATTGCGGGTCATGGTTAAGATTGCATTTAAAGCATCAACACTAAATTACACTCACAACTGGAGCAGATCAGAAAGCAGTAAGGCTTCTTCATAAAATAATATAATAAATTTGAAATAATGGTATGTCTCTCAACACATTTCTTGTGTCTTGTACTCAGGTGGGAGCCATTCACGCATTCACTTCAACAACAAGAACAGCTAATGAATCATTATCTTGATGGAACTACCTGTACAAGTTGTCAACAGTAACTCTGACGTGCGGCTCTGAATTATTTTTTAAGCCTTGTACTCGAGGAGACTAATGAGTCACATTCTAACGTTCTAACTATCTGACAGTGCAGTACATTCCGGTGCATGTTCACATTGCTCTATTCATTTTTGGAGCTGCAAGTCATTGCAGTCTCCTGCAGATATTTCAGAATAAAAGCCTTGTGTCAAGAAATTAAGGGATTTATTTTGAAACAGAAACAGAAAGTGTTGAGTTAAAAATAAATATCTACTTTTTGTTTCATGTCTGTGACTTGTTATATAGATGTAGACATGAAAAACTGTAGTTATTTTGCTGGTATGAAATTAATACACTGTCAAAATCTTTTGCTGTGGACACCGCACGGCATGTACAAAAATTAAGTGAGACCTCGAACTACATGTTTTGCAACACATTTATCGCAGATTCGTCACTTTGTGATGCGAGAGAGCACACCTGAGATGTTGCAGTGAGTGATTCAAGATGTTGTAATCACCAAGTGGTGGTTGCTCTGGAAAATAGACAAATTGAAAACAATTAATAAAAGTACATTTTGAAATACAAGTTTCCAGCTGTCATTGTATTTATGTAAATATCAATGTACACATTTGTAAATATATTTTCTGTGACTTGTCTACGAGTGAAAATTTCAACATAAAAGGTCAAATTGTTTTCTGCAAATGGACTTGATCAGCACCACCGCTGACACCAGCTAATCCCTTTAGCTCAGCCTCGAGGAGGCCAGAGAAGAATGCACATACGCCCGACCTTTGTGTCTGCCTCTCTGTCGCACTTTTTCCACAACATGCATAAAAGGAATTCACACACACACAGATGCACAAACATGCGTTCAGAAATGCAGAGCTGACCCCAAACACCCCTGTTAGTGCTCAGGGCCTCTCCTTTGTCAGTCTTCTCCATCTTTTGAGTCATTGTAAATGTGTCAAGGAATCTGCACCAAAAAGAACGATACCAAAAGTAAGTCTTTATGAACTAGTTTTGTGTAGAAGAGCCCTGTGACTAAATCCAAAACCTGAGGTCTTTCCTGCAGAGGAGAAGAGGTGGGTCTTTGGGTGTGTGGACAAACAATGAGACCGTTATACTCGGCTGACTGTTGTGTGCACTGGGCTAATGAGAACTAATGGGAATGTAAGAGCAGCAGTTGTGTTCAGGGAGTCAGTGGGCGAACAACAACAAATTGTTGCCCAGGGCCCCAGGAAATAATCAGACCCTGACTCCTGGCACAATCTGCTGTGAGCCTGGAGGGCCTAACATCTCTGTCGTTATGTCAGTGGAACATGTTAGGGCGCTTTCACACCTGTTTTTTGTTTGATTTGGTCCGGTTCATTCATACAGAGTTAGCGTTAATTGGTGATGTCATCCTGCATCATCAACCATCATCAGTACCCACGTGAGGGAATTCAGAAACCAGTGACAGACAGCAGGTCACACTACACTTTAATGCTTTTGATGTGTCCGTTTATGTTCTTTGGAGTCTAAAACTATCATCAGACTGCAAATCAAGTGTGTGTTACAAACAAGTAGAACAGGTAAAGACGGGATTAAAAAGAGGCACCTTGTACAGCAATATTCCGTGAGGTGTACACCTTTTTATGAGACTAGTCGCAGGGTAGGACGCAAGTACAGAGGGCTTCATTACCATTGTTACCAAATCATTTACATGCATATAAATCCATCTGCTGTTTGTAACGGTTCAGGAAGCAATTTATAATCTAGATGAATAGGCACTGTATAAGCTTTTGAAATCATGCTAAATCCCATGTACCAATGTTTTTTTTTACTTTATTCAAATTACTATTTTTGAAAGTACAAGTCACTAATTCTATTTAAACTGATTCCATGAGCATGCTATTCATGCACATGACTGATGTGGTGAACCCCAGGGCTGAATCCTGGGCCTCATAAAAAAAGAAACCCTTCTTCTCACTGCTGATTGTCCTATCCACCAAACCGCAGCACAGTTTTGTTATTAGAAGATCGGGAGATCGGAAACGCTCAGTCCCTCTTCAGCACATCTGAACCTTTAAGTTCACCAGTGTCAATGGAAATATATTTAAGGCAAACTGTTGACAACCATAAGATGATATGCTATGTTAAATAACTTTTATTTTGCTTAATGTCAGGCAGGACATCTTGGAGAAATACTTGATTCAATTCAATTCAATTCAATTTATTTTTGTATAGCCCAAAATCACAAATTTGCCTCAGAGGGCTTTACAATATGTACATATTTGACATCCTTTTGTCCCGGGACCCTCACACAGGAAAAACTCCCCCCAAAAACCCCTTTAACGGGGAGAAAACAGGAAGAAAACTTAGGGAGAGCAACAGAGGAGGGATCCCTCTCCCAGGATGGACAGAAGTGCAATAGATGTCATGTGTAGAACAGGATAAGTGAATTACAACACATTCAATGTAATTACAGGACATTCAATGTATGACAGAACCACGGCAGGAGGCAAGACCTGGTCCAGGTATAACCCGGATACACAGGAACCTGTGAGGCGAGAAAGCACAGAGACTCTGGTGAAGAAGCAGGTCAATAATGTGCATTAATGGTATCGGTAATATGAAATAGTAATGTGAGTAATAATAAAAGTGATATTAGCAGTTGGAGTCAGCAGGGCCATGGTAGGAGGAAGGACCAGGGTCCAGATGAAACCTGCTCCATGGAAACCTGTGAGGAGAGAAAGCACAAGGACTCCGGGGAAGAGACAAAGTCAGTACTGTGCATTAATGGTATCGGTAATAGGGTTAATAATGTTAATAATGAAGATCGTAGTAGGTGTCAGCAGGGCCATGGATGGTTGAAGGACCAGTGTCCAGATAAAACTGCGGTCATGGGAACCTGTGAGGCGAGAAAGCACAAATACTCCGGGGAAGAAGTAAAGTTAGTAATGAGCATTAATGGGACATCAATTCATACAGACAGAGGTGAAGAAGAGGAGGAGAGAGGTGCTCAGTGTGCCTTAGGAAGTCCCCCTGTAGTTTTTGCCTATACCAGTTTGTCTAAGGGCCGGTCCAAGGCAAACCAGAGCCAGCCCTAACTATAAGCACTATCAAAAAGGAAAGTCTTAAGCCTACTCTTAAATGTGGTGAGTGTGTCTGCCCCCCGGACTGAAATGGGAAGCTGGTTCCACAAAAGAGGAGCTTGATAACTGAAGGCTCTGGCTCCCATCCTACTTTTTAAGACTGTAGGAACCACAAGTAACCCTGAATTAATGGAGCGCAGCTCTCTAGTAGGGCAGTATGGTATTATAAGCTCTTTAAGATATGATGGTGCCTGACCAATTTGGGCTTTGTAGGTAAGTAAAAGGATTTTAAATTCTATTCTAGATTTTACGGGGAGCCAGGGCAGAGAAGCTAATACAGGAGTAATATGATCTCTTTTCTTAGTTCTTGTTAGTACACGACCTGCAGCATTCTGGATCAACTGGAGAGATTTCAGAGACTTATTAGAGCAGCCTGAAAATAAGGAATTGCAGTAATCTAGTCTAGAGGTAACAAATGCATGAACTAATTTCTCTGCATCGCTTTGAGACAGGATGTGCCTGATTTTTGAAATATTACGTAGGTGAAAAAAGGCAGTCCTAGAAATTAGTTTTATCTGAGAGTTAAAAGACAAATCCTGATCAAAGGTAACTCCAAGATTCTTTACAGTGCTGCTGGATGCCAGCGCAATGCCATCTAGAGAAACTATATCATTAGATAACTGATGTCGGAGGTGTTCTGGGCCTAGTAGAATAACTTCAGTTTTGTCTGAGTTTAACATCAGGAAGTTGCAGGTCATCCAGGTTTTTATGTCCTCAAGACATGCTTGCAGTTTAGCAAGCTGATTGGTTTCATCTGGTTTGATCGATATATATAATTGAGTATCATCTGCATAACATTGAAAGTTTATCGGGTGTTTTCTGATAATATTGCCTAAAGGAAGCATATATAAGGTGAACAAGATTGGTCCAAGCACAGAACCTTGTGGAACTCCATAACTGACGTTGGTCTTCATCGAGGCTTCATCGTTTACATAAACAAACTGAGATCGATCTAATAAATAGGATCCAAACCAGTTCAGTGCAGTTCCTTTGAGGCCAATATAATGTTCTAGTCTCTGCAACAGGATGTAGTGGTCTATAGTGTCGAACGCAGCACTAAGGTCTAACAGGACAAGAACAGAGACAAGTCCTTTGTCTGATGTGATTAGAAGGTCATTAGTTATTTTTACCAGTGCTGTCTCTGTGCTATGATGCTTTGTAAATCCTGACTGAAAATCCTCAAATAAACTATTGTTACGTAGAAAGTCACACAACTGATTCACAACTGCTTTCTCAATGACCTTGAGACCTTAAATAAATAGTTCCACAAAATCTACATGTCTATCACTAGCCAACATTGGACTTTTGAAAAAGAACAACATTGAAGCTTTGGTTCAAATGATATAGACTACCTGTCCTTGATAAATCAGTGTGGAACATGACTTATGTTTTCAAATGCTATGTTGACGACCAAGGTGAGAAAACACAGTTATGTATCAATTAAGGACTGATGTAGCAAGGGCAGTGACAGCAGAGAAAAAAAATTGATACAAAGGAGAGATGGCAAACACAAGGGCTGCCTCGCTGTCTCGTTCACCTCTTCAACAGCTCCAGTCTGAGGACTCTGCTCTCTGGCTATGGGAGAAAGAGTTCTTCCCGCTTATTGATTGGTCTCTTTTCAACAAACATCCTTGTAGAGACCGTCTGAGAACCTTTGAAAAAGAACATGTTCCAGGATAGAAATTAATGTTCGGGGCATTCATGTTTAAAGTGCATCCTCTGTACACAAACAGAAGTTTGCTGAGCCAACATTACACTGTACAGCCGATGCCTTTTAGTGAATTATCATTATTAACCTATGCCAGGGGTATTCAATTAAAACTCCAAAAGGTCCAGATTGAGAAAATCTCCTCCTGCAAAGGTCCGGAACATTACAATAATATCTAACTTGCGCTATTTAATGCCATATATATATATATTCAAGAAGCCTAGTAGTAGTAACAACGTCTGTGTAGTCAACAACTGTCAATAGGTCCGCCTATTAGTGACCCCTGACCGATGCCATCCAAGTCCATGTCAAGGAAAGCAGGAAGATTGAGATCCGATAAGCCATTGACAAGGAGTTAATTGAGATTATAACACACAATGATATTCTTACAGCCTTGGGCGACTCAAACCATACTGAGCACGAACAATTTTCTCTTTTCTTCTTGACTCACTGCATGAAAACATGGAGATATATTTTCTGATATCACATGCTAAGTTTCTACAGGGATGTTTTGTTAATATCAGTTTGTATTACGCTTGCTTATAGTGAGTGGAACCAAGTAATGCAACCCTTGTTGGAATCACCAAAGACTGAGCCCAGGCAAAAAAGCTTCAAAACATATACATGCATATACTCTATAACAGGCATCACTAAATGGTGGACCGCAGTTCGGATCAAGTGACAGTTGTACCCCGACCCCTGAGCAATTTCTGATAAATTAATTAGAATAAGTAATAATCTTTACGGAGCATAATGGCAATGGCTCCACTCAATTAAACAAATTAAATTGGTCGTTAACCGACAGTTTGATGAAGACAACGGCACAAAGAGAGGTCAAATAAAATAAATAACACACTTTATTCATATAGAACTTTTCAAAACAAGGGTTACAAAGTGGTTACAAAGTGCTAAAGTGACATAGAACAAGATTGAAATGAGGAGGTCAAGGAGCTAGCCTGTCTGATCTCCTCAGGGAGGTTATTCCAGAGAGTGGGGGCCCTAACAGAAAAGATCCCGTCACCCTTGGACCTTAGCTTAGATTGTGGAATGACTATCAGAGCCTTGGCTGAGAACTTCAGGTTGCGTCCGGGCATGTACAATGTGTGAACATCTGAGATGTACTTAGGTGAGAGTCCAGGTAACAGCGTGGAGCATGAAGCAACTGACCCTGCTACTTTCTGGCTACAGACTGTATCTGAGTTTTTTGCCAGTGCAACCAACGTAACATTAAACACCTTGACCATGTTTGGAGAGACTCACATCAGTGAGTTAGCTTTCTCCTCTGTTGAAACCAAGAAGAGTTCCAGGCTCACCAATCTGCACCTACACGTGCATGAGAATGGCAGTAACTCCATTCAAGCTAAGATTCAAACTACTAGCAGGGCAATCATAGGCCCATTTCTCGCAAAACAGAAGTAGAAAAACATGTAAAAACTAAAATAATAAGAAATGAAAATGAAGAGAAAATGGGCTGCTCAAAGCTCTGTTTACACTTTTTTCTAAAAGCGGCATATTTTAATTATTTCATCCAGAAGATTCTGTCTGGTTTTCTCTTGAAGTGCAGGGATTGAGTACACAGTGCTACAACTCATTTTAATAATGGTAACAATAGATTTTTTTTAACAAGTTCAATTTGTCTGGATGTTGAAAGCCTACTTTGAAAATTGCAATAAATATTGATGAAATGATATGGAAACGCATGTTGATTGTAGACGTAAGGGAAGGCTATTAACCTCTTTTCAGACAATCTGAGAAGCAGTCATTGGAAACCGTTTAGAAAAGGTCAGGCACTTTCAAATAATATTTGGCAGGCTGTGATAAGAGTTTTATTGGCAGATGGTTCATCTAGTTGAGAGAAGGGCAAAAAGATATTTTCCGTGAAGAAAAGCCTTCAGAGCCATTCTTTGCCCTTCTTTCAATGAAGAAATATTCGGTTGTGATGTAACTGATTCTATTGCAGCATATATGCTAACATCTTAAGGAATCGCCACTGAGCTGACTCTCCATCCCGTCATGTCAGGGACGCCTAATCCATGACTCACAGGACGCTGATTGGTCCAGACACAAATGTATTACTTGAAAACCGACAAGATGGATTTTCGTGTGATATTGCGAGATTATGGCTGGACATTTAAGAGGTTTGGACCTTTGCTGGGAGGATATTTTAATAACTGGAATAAGGAACTTTTTTCCTATCTTTATTCAAGAGCGTGGTCGTTTAATTTGAGTGCATGACTCATTGATTTCATGTTCAGATTGGGCAGTCCTTTCCCTCAGAACCCTTACCTCACAATCAAAGATTGCATGCGCTTAGATTTGCACAGCTTCTGCCTCAACTGTATGCTTGCACTTAGATATATTGTTGCTTGCGCAGATTTCCTGCGCTCCAGATTCAACACTTGTCTGTGTGCTTTTGGATTGTCTGCTCTCAGATTTCTCCCCTGCTTTTGTTCAAAAATCCTGCAATCAACCCAATAAAATATCTAAGTTCTGTGGTAACGACATAGTTTGAATTGGATCAAGTCAGTTTTTCCGGGTGAGGCAAATGCGGAAGTGTCTTAAAAGTTGCATTCTCTCTAATGTCCATCAGGAGGCGACTCCTCTGGTTGTATAGAAGTCTATGAGAAAATGACTCTACTTCTCTCTTGATTTATTACATCAGTTTATGGTCTCAATCTGTAGTTTAAAATCTTCAATACAGTGTGATATTCATTTAGTAAATTATGGTCCATTTTGAGTCAAATAGTCCATAAAGCAGAGTATGCTTTAGGGCGGGCTTACTGGGATTGACAGGTCACTGCTGCTACCAGAGATGTATATTGCATCTCTACGTGACTTCTCCACATTACAAATATGGTAACATCCATTTACCGGTTGCAAAAAAAACAACATGGCGACGGCCATAATCGAAGATGACGACGGCCGAATCGCCAAACTCAAGGTTTAAAACATCAGTCCACAAACCAATGCCTGACGTCACGATGACTACGTCTACTATATACAGTATATGGGTGCAATGCAGGAAGAGAAGGAAAAAAAAGATCTCACAGCCTCAAACAGCTACACAACTCAGAGTAAGTTGTGACTGAGCAAACTTTACACAGGAGTCAGTGCACTATGTGCGTGTAGGGTCATGCCTGTTTCTGCATAACCAAAAACCTAGGTTTAACCAAGATGCATCTTCAAGGGCTGACACATAACATGCAGTGGTTGGGAACACCTGGGGACAGCAGAGGGATGAAGACAGATAAAGAGTCTAAATCAGTGAGACGGATACAAAGAAAGAGGTTAGATTAAATGAACTTTTAATCAGTGTTGAGGGAAAGCTTCTAACAGTGAACATCTACAACATAGGGTAGCCTGTGGCGAAGGCAGATAGATGCAGCGAAACAGAGGGAGCAAGTGAGACGGAGAGGAAGAATAACCTCTGCCTCTTCTGTCTCATCCACTTTACCATCCTTCATTAATCAGGCCTGGTTGGGGGTGTTTGTGTGTGTGTGTGTGGGGGGGGGGGGGAGAGGTTAAGAAGCAGGCTTGTGATTGGAAGGTCAACACACGGAAAGCCCAGCTATGGCAGGGGAAATCTGCCGAAGCTGCTCTGCCTTAGTAAATAGTTTTGAGGTGCCAGTGGATCTGCTCGGGGAGGAGCTGGAAACTGGGCTTGTATGGCAGTGTTACCTTTACCCCCCTCCCCCTGCTGCTACATTACACCCATCAGGCATTTAGCGAACATTCTTATCCTGGCTGATTTACGCTGAGTGCCTGGTAGAAAACACCTGCATTTATAAAAGTGTAATGTTAGAAAACCAAAGGGCTTCTTTTACTCTGACAGCCTGACAGACATGAATACGACAGGTGCAAGCTAGTTGCTGGTTCAATGTTGTCATTTTGTTTGTAGAAGAGGCATCATTACCATTCCTCAGGTCTTTGGAGACCGTTTTTTCACCCCTTCTAATTCATTCATTGTATTTAAAATAAAGCATTTATGAGGTTTACTTTTGTTAACCTGCTAACTTCTGGCTCTATCCCCCGGGGGCAAAAAAACTAAAATAACACCCAAAATGAAGGAGTAATATTTCCTCACCCATACGGTTTATATGCATATGTGGTCTCATTTGAAAGTTAAGAAGCAAAGGAAAATGAACTTATTGTAAGTACATGGTGCACATTCCTAAATAACTTTAGTATTACAGAATGAGCACTATTTATTACAGTGATACCATTATACTTAACATTAACAAACTTCCTTTAATAAAGTAAAATTATAATCCTTAAGATTTGTATTATTTTATATACCAAGACATCAAACATCCAACAATTAATAGTCAGCATTTTGTTTAGCAAAAGCCAAACAATTCATTTATAATCCATAATTAACTCTTTATAGTAGGTGACATTGTTAATGACGTGAGTGTGTCCATATTCCCTCAGCTCTATGTTTCCTCAGCCCAATGTTCACTCTGCCCTATGCTCACTCAGCCTTCTTTTCCCTTTGTCTTATGTTTACTCAGCCCTATGTTGGCTCAGCCCTATGTTGACTCAGCACTATGTTGACTCAGCCCTATGTTGACTCAGCCCTATGTTGACTCAGCACTATGTTGACTCAGCACTATGTTGACTCAGCCCTATGTTGACTCAGCCCTATGTTGACTCAGCCCTATGATGACTCAGCACTATGTTGACTCAGCCCTATGTTGACTCAGCCCTATGTTGACTCAGCACTATGTTGACTCAGCACTATGTTTGCTCAGCCCTATGTTGGCTCAGCCCTATGTTGACTCAGCCCTATGTTGACTCAGCACTATGTTGACTCAGCCCTATGTTGACTCAGCACTATGTTGACTCAGCACTATGTTGACTCAGCCCTATGTTGGCTCAGCCCTATGTTGGCTCAGCCCTATGTTGACTCAGCCCTATGTTGGCTCAGCCCTATGTTGGCTCAGCACTATGTTGACTCAGCCCTATGTTGACTCAGCCCTATGTTCGCTCCGCTCTATGTTCCGTCAGTCTTATGTTCCCTCAACACTATGTACATTCAGCCCCATGTTCCTTGTGTTAACCTCAGATCAGTATGTCTGCCGGTGCCACGGCATTGTTCCGATGCTCCATTATTCAGAAATCCCAATATTATGAAAAATCTCCCATTTGTCCGAAATCCCATTTGAACGACACCCTGTTGTTCCGAAGGTCCATTGCTCAGAAAATAAAACGAACACACATGCAGAGAACATCTATAATTACTGCGGAATGACGTCAACAGACCTTCAGTGTCGCAATCTTTTTTTTCCTACAATGGCAAAGGCATGACCCTCCCTAGTCTGCTGTAACATGATTATCACAGCTGTAACATGTCCTGCTTCTGCTGCTTCACATTAAAAGCCTTCGACTGGCAAACAACCTGATTGCTTTATTATGAATCAGCAGCGGGAAATGCAATGTATTTGTCTCTGAGATCATTGATCACTAAAAAATGAATCAACAAAACATGAAAATTGTCATTTTTTTGCATTTTTTTCCCAGCCAAACGATTAAATATGGCGGGAGCAATGGGACAGGGGAGAGCAGCTGCAGCGAGGTGTTAGATGAAGGGCTGCAGGCAGCAGTTTGTAATAACCTGCACACTTCCAACTCGTCACCATGATAAACTACTCCCTTAACTGTGACATTCTGTTGTGTGGGAAATTACTGGGGCCGTGTGCACAGCTTGAGATCAGATCACAGTTGCTCCCAGCATGACAGAAACATTTTATTGATTGACTCTCTTCTTCATTAGAACAACTTGACGCAACA
The DNA here is from genome assembly GCF_004355925.1 of Anarrhichthys ocellatus. NCBI lineage: Eukaryota > Metazoa > Chordata > Actinopteri > Perciformes > Anarhichadidae > Anarrhichthys > Anarrhichthys ocellatus. Next base: position 291,656 of record NW_022280094.1, read on the forward strand.
AATCCTCTCAGCCCACAGTTTGCTTGGCTGCAAATCTATCCATTGAAAGCCATGCTCCTTTGCATCTAGAGTTTGTGCCATTGAATTACATCCAAATCTTTTTTTTTACTGCTTATTGTACACATTTTAAGCAATCGTAAACAAATGTGGCACAGAACATCTCTTGGCCAAGCCTAAAAGGAACTTCTTTTTATTTTTATTTTTGATGTTCCATACAATTTTTCTGTAGTTGTCCCTTAAAGTTTGCTCAAATAATGGGCGCAGGTCTTATAGTAGAACAAAATATACTTCCTTAAGGCTTTGTGCTATTACAACCACATTTGGTGAACAAGTGGGAATTTGATGTCGTAGTGAGCATGGGAAAACTTATAGGTGGTGCTTTAGCAGCATCATATCACTATAAATAAAGGAATCTTTGGCTGTCCTTGTGTGTGAGTGTGTGTGTGTGTGTCCTTTGCATATCTCGAGAACCGCTCAGCTGACCAAATTCACACAAAGCATGTATATTGCTGGGGCCCCAAGGACGTACAGTGAGGACGTTGGTGAAATATGGATAAGCGACATATTCGATATTAATAAACTTAAAATCCTTTGATATACCGTATGTGTAAGTTCACGGATCCTATTTATTCTTTATGGAAAGCAAAGGAGCTGGTCGCGTGTTGGATGAAGGATATGATGCGGCGAGTTGCCTCACTATTCGCCGTATCAAAATTTACATAATCATGACTCAACTTCAACTTTATGCAAATAAAGCCAGTCCATCATAAGGCAGCAGGTTTGCGATACTACATTAAACAAACATTAAAACTGGGCAGTGCTGATCAGAAGTTTGTGACCTGGCCAACATGTTTATCTCAGTAGAGCCAAAAAAAAGCACCACTCACCAGCCAGAGCAGACACTCACCATGGTTCGCGAAACTCAAACAATCAATCTAGGCAGTGCTGATCAATTATGGTGTCTCCACCATAATTTGAGCATGTCTTCTGCAGCACATATTGACGGAAATTCCCTTTTTCTGCTGGATATACTAACGTTACAAACAATCCCTTCTTCACTTCCCTGGAGTCAACAAGCGATTAGCGCCTTCGACAATGCTGCAGGCAGCACTTCTGGGAGCCAAGGGATAAACTCGCACCGAGCAGGCCCGCGGTCCTAATGGGCACTGCAATACTGTAGTAGTAAAACACACTTGTCGTTGCCATTAGGAAGTGCTCCCAAATCAATCAGGACTGCAATTTTAAGCACAATATGCATATTTAAATGTACTTACACATTAGAAGGAAGCTAACAGAACATGTGCTGGGGACCAATGATTTGGTCCTTCGGCCACCTTATAGGCTAAACAAACTACAGCATTAAATAAAAAAAACCTCATGAATAATTCAGGTCAGCTCTTCATGTTATCTTCATAAAAGTAGCTTACAAAGATATTGGGACAAGGTTGAGTCATAATTTCATCATCCCTGTTTAAAATTCAAAGAGCTTTGTGATGAGAAGAACACTGTCTTGTAAATTATTTTCAGCTGTCTATGTGACATCGTGCTCTATTGAATTAGTTAAGCTCTGTGCCCAACATCAACCTCACAGCTCTGGCTTCCTTTTCATATGATTTTGAAAGAAAATGCAGAGATGTTATGCTTGGCCCATGGGGGAAAGATGTCCATTGTCCTGAAAAATCCTGACTGAGGAGTTCAAGAATAGATAAAGTGAGCACTTCAAAAAAATATTTTGACTGTATACCGTCTTTCATCTTGCATCATAGAGGCAGCAGAATGTGTCTCTGATAAAGTGTAGGGTCATAGCACTTTCCACAGGCAGACTTGATAAAACATCTCACAGTGTTTGTGTTATGGACATATCTACATTTGTGGCTAAAACATCCTGTTTGTATGCGTGGCAAGACACAAAAGCACCATGGTGAACATAGTGAGACTATAAACTAAGCAGTATTTGGGGACTGTGCTCAGATTGATGCAATGCGGCAAGAACAATGATGACAGGTGCTTCAATGTGACAGGGCCTGCAGATGTGTTGCTAGCACCCAGGTCTCCAAGGCACACTCTGGGGCCGAGCACAGGGGCAGTAGACCAACTAGAAAGGCACTAGAGAGGTTGTTTTGGCTGACCAGAGTGTTACTTGTGCCAATAAATATACATCTTTGTTGAAACGTCCATTATTTTATTGCGCTAATGGTTTTAAATTGTGTCTCTTTGCGTAGAGGTATTACAATTACAAGATAGATACAGCATCTGTGTGTCATCAACATAATAATGCATCAAAGTCAGAAGTGATGTAACCAAGATGCAGCATGTACTCAGCAAACAGAACGGGACCAAGAATTGGGCCTTGTGGCACACCGTATATCGTTGCTGTTGGGCACTGTTTTTTTGTTTGTTTTAATTACTTAACACTGCATCGTCAGAGTTGGTATTGTGTCCGTATATATACGTCCATGTGTCATTATATTATTAATATTGGATCAAAATCAAGCTTAAATGGAGTTACGTTTTTGACCGGAGAATGTCGATGTACATGCTTTTTCTCATTGCTTACAATGGCAGTAAGTGCATCGCATTACATTAGCTAGCTTGCGATGGCTAGTCCCCTCAACAAAGTATTCTAACTATATTCACAATGCTAACATCAGAGCTGAGCCCTCCCTCCCTGAACTAAGTCCACCAGCTGCCGAGGGCTGATGTAAAGCTCACAGTCAGAGCCGTGCTCCACCTACATCCCAGGCCTTCAGCGGAGCCTCATTGGGGAAATGTTATTTTCATTATGTGTCATTATTAAAACAAGAGAGAAGGAGTGTGAATTAACAATTAACAAGCTATTGTTCTACTTTTTATTGGTTATATATTGGTAAAACCCACCACATCTTTCGGTTTTAAACACACAAACTGTCGCATTAGTTGGTTGGTCGATAGGTTCAACTTCCCTTCCACCTTCCTACCCTTGTCTGCAAAAAATTTCAAATTGCCATTAGCACACACCATACACACAAAAACTTCCCCACCTTATCCATTAACCACCATCCTTACCTATTCACCTGTTACATCCACACATCCATCACAGACATGGTGTACACACACGCACACTCCTGGCCCATCTCTTCCAGTCACACCTACACCCACCCCTCCACTCTCCTCCCCTAATGTTCTCCCCCCCACTGATAGCATCTCTGTCTCTTGCAGAGGAAAATGTCTCCCTCCGCCGCTTCCTTATCACAGGAACAATGTGGCGGAGTGGAATGACACGGCCGCCTTATCAGCAGCACAATACACAAAAGCCGACACAATGCCACACATCGGCGCACAGACTCGTAATACGGCTCATTCAGCTCTGGTGATTCAAACTACTTGCACAATGCTGCCTCACAGGGATGCATTGATGATCGTGTCCCTACTTGGGGTTTTATTAGTCTGCTGCCTGTCGATGTGCCAAAGGACGAGGCACTTAACCCTCAGCGCTGAGCTATAAAATCAATCAAATCTTTACACAGGAGACTTTTGGATTCAGCGTGCAGCCCTTTGCTTATTCAAACTGTTGTGTGGAATGTTGGCATTGGTTTTTACATCACTCTCTGTCAATGTGCCTTGTCAGTGAAGTGCTTTGATTCACTGTAGAATCAAAGAGCAGAGTCGATTTTCTGAGTGTGAGGTGTGAAGCAATGTTCAACAGCTGTAAAGGCAGAAATCCATCGCACAACACTTTTAGTAGATTAGTAGACAGCAGTGTACAGACAAACGAGCAGATATATGACAACCACAGGAAAGGTCACATTTTGATTAAAGCAGATGTCTGTAAAAGATTATAGGACAGGACACCTTAAACATAGTTACTAGTGAATCAGTGCCCCGGGTAAACCATGGAGTACTTTTGTAAGGCCCAGACCATTTGAACCATGCGGGTAGAGCATGAATGGCTTTTCACAAGACATCACGGCAAGGTAAAGGGAGATCCTTACGTTGATAACATGTTGGGGTTGTACTGGCTGCAACAAACTGCAGAGATATTTGTAGTGTCTTCAGGGTCAACAATGACCAGCTAGTGTCATGATGACTTTTCCTTAAGTGACTCTAACATTGGAACAATTGAAACATTGCATTTATTTATATCATTGAAAGCTATACACCCTTAAAGTACAATGATTGTCTTTGGGTCATGTTTTGGGCCCAATAGCTTAAAAAAAACATTTACACACCACAACATTTTCTTTTTTAAAAAAAACTCAAGTTTACAGACAAAATGATAAAAAAAGAATATTCTGACAACTTAAACATTTCTTCCAAACATTGATTACTAGTCATCAGCTATAAAGTTGCTGCAGATCACAGAGCCCCTGAGTTGTCTCTTTGCTGAAGCCATGAGTACACGTCTCAGTGCCCAAAATGTTGTGGACCAGATTGTCTGTAAAGGACTGTTGAGCCAACACTGTATGCTGCACACGTGAGAAATACATTTTAAAAGTCCACAAACTGCCATACTGTCATATATCTGCTTATTAGAGTTGATTGATTTATGTGTTTCCACGAGATCTAGCGTGAATATATTTGCTGATTATAAAGATTGCTTGTAAGATTGCATCCTTGACAGTTTCTGTGATCAGCAGATGGATTTATTAATACTAGCTTATAAATTCATGCTGATATTACATATTTACTCTCATGAAATCTGGCAGTTGCTCTGACACAAGTCTTCCTGAAGCTATCCAGGGTTTTTAATGATAGATGTATCTGCTTTACCTTGCACGCCAGCTGGATTCTCACAATATCAGGAAATCACACAGGGTCAAGAGATCACAGGAAATTCCATCTTGTCAGGCTTTAAGTAATGCTTTTGTGTCAGGACCAATCGGCGTCAAGTTAGTGTTTCCTACTAAACTGCAAAACTGGAGGTTTAATTGGACTATTACCTTTGATTAACTTTATACATGAACTTTAATCCATTTCTTATTGTTTGAATGTAGGCTTTTTTAAGGCCTTGAATGTTTTTTAATTCAGACATCCACACACACTAAATAAAACCAGTTGGTTTGTATTCTAACCGTTGTCGGTGTGAAAAGAGAACCACCTGTTTCCTGTTGATACCAAGGTTAGGCAGCTTATTCATCCCAGCATTACACCCGGTACACCTCTGGAATCTCTCCATTTTGGCAGAACCCGTGTGTGTGTGTGTGTGTGTGTGTGTGTTTCAGTCTGTGCGAATGTCTTGGGAGGAAGCTCACTAAAAAGACCAATCTCCTCTATTCTGTAAGGGGCATATAAGGTTGAGTCTTGCTCTCCCCCGGTGCTCGCCGCTCTCGCTTTCCCCCCCGGAGGAAGTAGTTAGAGATGAGCCGCTCAAATCCCAGTCGATACCCCCTCGCTCCTAAACCGCGGTGGAAAAACTTCAGGGAGAAGATGAGACAGCGTGAATAACTGCTTTGGGAAAGTGTAAACCGACACACACACACACACACACACACACACGCGGACGCCCGTACAACAGCACGACGGCAGGGCAAAGCGGTGCGTCCAATCCGTGGCTCCGCGCACACAGAGAGAGATCCTGTGGGAGGCTGGAGTCCATTTATGAAGTAATAAAAACAAGGCTGCCCGGCGGTCAATTTATGCAGACAGCATGGTATCGACAGAAATAAACACAAGCCCGTGAAACTGCTGAGCACTATCCAAACACTTGAAATGTGTGTGTGAGTGTGTGAATGTGAGTGTGTGTTTTGACCCTGGCCTGCTGTTGCAGCAGTTTCGATGCGCAATTACCCGCTAAGAATGCGTCTTTGGACCGGTCTGCAAAAGCCTTTCTGATGGTAAAACTCTCTCCAACCATGTGAGGGTGCAGCCCATCAGAGTGTGCATTGTCTGTCTGAGAGTGTGTGTGTGGGTGGGGGGGCAAAATTGATGTTTCTCGAGGGAATAGCAATTTCTCTCTCCTCTGCCGAGTTGGGAGAAGGCCAGTTGTGATTGGTTTTTCCTCTGCATCCCTTCATCATAATAACAACTTGATTCGGGCGCCTCGAACACACACTTCCTCTCTTCCGCCGGCCGGCTCTGCATCACCAGCTCCTGTTTTTATCACTCTTTAAATACACACAGTCTGCGACACACTGCTTCATCATTCATCCAGTCTTACTTTTACTTACTTTTTTTTTTCTTTCCCCTCTTTTTGTCATTTTAGTTCTCTCGCCACATCTTCTTCTTTATCCGTCCTCCTCTTCATCGCCGCTCGGCTTTGGCATAATTTACCTTGTCTCTTCTCCCCACCCTTTAGATCATCTATCAATCTTTTCACCCACACTGGTTGCACTGTTTAGCTTCTTCTCTTCATTCATCCACATCTTCCTGTCTCTCCTCTTGTTTCCTTTCCTTTTCTTTCCTCTTTTCCTCCTTTCTCTCCTTGTTTCCTCTCGTTTCCTCTCGTTTCCTCTCCTCATTCCTCTCCTTTTCTCTTCTCATTTCCTCCTTTTCCTGTCATTATATCCTTCTCTCCTTGTTTCCTCTTCTACTTTCCTGTTCTTCTCATTTATTCATGATGTCCTTATTTCCTCTGCCCCTTCTCCCCTCCTCTTTTCCATTTTTCGCATTGTTTCCTCTCATTCCTTTCCCTTTCTTCTCTCATTTCCTCCTATTTTCTCCTCCTCTACATGTTTCCTCTCCTCCTTTCCTCTCCTTGTCATTTATCCACTATGTCCTCATTTCCTTTCAGTTCCTCATCTCTCCTCATCTTTTCCTTTCTTCCCCTTGTTTCCTCTCATTCCTCTCTCCCCTCCTTGTTTCCTCTTGTTTCCTTTGTCTCATACCTGAGGCATTCAACCTCCTGCTGAGTCATTAAATAAAAATGAAAGTTATTAACATATTGGTTCATTTGAAGTGTTTGGGTTGTTTCCGCTTACTAAAAACATTTGTCTAATGACTCTCCTTTTCCTTTTCATCTTCTTCATTACTCTGCTGCTTTCCTCTGCCTCCATTTGACTCCATTTCCCCACTCCTTTTAACCTTCTCTTTATCTCACACCCTTTCCCTTTTTCATGCATTTAACCAGTCACCTCTTTCTCTCCCTTGATTCCTTTCTGAATATTATTTCAAACATCCTTCTTTGTCTCCTCTCTTTTTTAGTCCTTTCATCTCCGTATCTTCCATTCTCTCAGCTGTTTAATCCTCCTCTCTTTAGTTATCCTCCTCTTACCTTATATGCATCGCTACCTGCTGGCCAAGCCTCCTGCTGGATCTCAAAGCGTCGATTCATTGCAAAGTTATTTATTAAAGAGCTGATTGTGGGATTAAAGATTGATTGCGCTATTAAAGTATTGTTTAGCGGTCCAGACAGCCCCCGAGGGCGTTCCCCTCCGTCTGGCTCTTTATTCATTCATCCACAACAGGAGCACGTCTGGGAAATAAATAGGGTGTCTCTGTTTTTATTCGTATAAACTTATTTATTTCTTTTTGCTTTGGTCATCAGCTTCACTGATCAAAGCTCCTGGTTTTGACTAACGCTGTTATACATGAATATGCAATAAGTAAGTAATTATGCTTTTACTGTCTTGATTCAAGGACAATCTGACAGGACACGTAATGGTGGGTTCATGCTAATGGTGATGAAGTGTGTAAGAAATGTAGATGATAATTACAGTGCAGTCCATAAGTATTTGGACAGAGACTCATTATTTTGCTGTGATGGCCCTTTGACAAAAAACAAACAAACAGGAAAGTCTTGGACTGCACTGTACTCTGATCTACATTCTACTTCCAGCTGCCTTATACTCAAAGTGATTAAAGTATGCAACCTGGCATGGATGGAGAAAAAGAGACCAAATACCAAAGTAATTGGATCACAGTGATACACCATATCAGTTTGGGTACATACTTACAGATGTAAGGTTCCGCTGCTTTAATATAGTTCGGCGCTTTGGCCGTCACCATCTTGGATTACGGCATTGTCATCTGGAATTTTAGTAACCAGAGAACAGATGTGACCATATTTGGACTGCAGATAAATGGGGTACAGACGCCGTATACGGCTCTGGTAGCAGCAGAGACCTGTCAATCACAAGGTAGCCCCGCCCTAAACATACTCTGCTTTATGGTCTATTTGACTCTACATGGACCATAATTTACTAAATCAACATCACGTTGTATTGAAGAAGACTTGAAATTAGAGATAGACCATAAACTCATGTTTACAATGTTTACTGAGGGAATAAATCAAGTGAGTCATTTTCTCATAGATGTCTATACAATCAGACTTCTTTTTGCAATCGGAGAGGTCGCCCCCTGATGGCCAGTAGAGAGATTGCATGTTTGACACACTTCTGCATTGGCTTCATTCTTCAGAGCCGGAGGTTGCCGCATGCTTTCTACTGAAGATGCAGTTCTGCTGGCTTCATTAACTTGTGGCATGAGAGTCAAGACCTTCAAGTCTGAGCCCATGATACACTGCTGTAGAACTCAGCTGTGAGTGGATTATCCCATTGCAGTTTGGGACTGAGTTGCTGTTACAAGTGAGGGAGATCAGGTATCCCGGAGTCTTGATCACTATTGGGGGTAAGACGGAGCACCAGATTGACAGTTGGACTGATGCAGCATCATGAGTAATGCCGACACTGTACCCAAATGCAGTGGTGAAGAGGAAGCCTGAAGACGAGGCTCTCAATTTACCAGATAATCAACATATGTTCCAACCTGTAACTAGTCTAAACGCAAGGGTTGTAAATCTTGAGACACTAGCAAGAGTACAGTAGAGTTGCGTAAAAACCCAGACCAGTGTTGTCAACTCTTTTCCAATAAACGACAAATGTTTTTAAAGAAGATTACCAACACCAGCTTTAATGGTAAATAGATGGAATTGTTTTGTCCTCCGGCCACTCAAAGCGCTTTTACACGACACTACATTGAACTACATGTCATCCCCCCATTCACACACATTCATATACGTCAGGAGCAATTTGAGGTTAAGTGTGTTGCCCAAGGACCCATCTGCATGGCTTGGAGGACCCCGGGATCAAACAATCTATTGAGCGGGTTGCCCTTTTTTAATGCTTCCTTTATCTTTGGGTAATGACCTAAAAGATTGATATCACAGATACAAGCAGCCAAAATGAGTTTCCGAGGCCGGGCTCTCCCTTACAGACAGGGTGAAGCAAACAACTGAAGTTATACTTTATGTTGAAAAGAGCTTATTGAGATGGTTCAGGACCTGCTGTTGCCACCATGACCCAGAGCCAGACAAGCACCATAATGGATGGTACTTTATTTAACGCAGAAATTAGATGAAAGATCTGTATCGGACCGTTCACAATTAATTTAGTACAGTTTCAAGTTCAGAGAACTCTGTCAGGCTTTGTCAAGCAAACACCTACGAGCAGAGCAGACAATATGCAGTAAACACAAACACATTCATTACTCAGGTAGCTGTGATATGAATAATTAGGAAGCCAATCTACTCCCAGACGGAGCAAACAGAACAGTGCTGGACAACGGCAATGAATTGTCGACAATGAATCAATCAAGGCATAAATCATCCAAAATGCAACTATTCATCAAAGAAAGCACAACATTGAAAAGTTAAATACAGAAAATGTTGATAATGTTGTTTGTCAAAAATATTACACAAACAATAAAAGAATAAGTACAAAACAAGGAATGAATGTGTGCATAACTGATTCCTGAGAGTATGCATGAGATTAGCCATTTTGTGACAAATTCTACTTTTTTCTCCAATGAACATTGTAACTAGTCAGTAATAACTTGTTTAATGACTTTTGTGCTGAAGTCAGTGGTCTGTGAGAGAAGTTGGCAGTCTGCTCCGATGCTATTGGGTTTAGGCTGACAGCATTAACTAAAGATCAGCTCTATTGCTTTAAACTATTCATTTAACTTAAGATATTCTTAAATAGCCAATGTTATTATGAAATCCACTCATCTGCACTGTGTCATCTTTAAGTTTTTTTTGCCGTGCCCTCGATACAAATAGGACTTTCATTACTGACTCAAAGGGGTAAAACGCGTGCTACAAGCCTCTCTGTGATGGAGAAGGCCTTCTGGAGAACAGCTGAACAGTAATCTGTGTGGCAGAAGCACCAGAGAAGCATCACAAGTCAAAAAAACAAGGCATCTGCCAGAGGCCTCGAACTGTATCACTGCACTAAACTAGAAATGTATTAATAAACGGAATTTGTTTGCTAGTGCAATCTGTGCAGATGAACTCAAATGAGATAAATGAGTGGCATCTACTACTTCCTTCAATGTGCCCTTGCAGTATTATTACTTGGGGATTTGGCCGATGATGTCCTCATCCCGAGGGACTTGTAATGAATGAACAAGTAGGTGTGGGGTGTCTTGCTTAAGGACACTTTCCCCATCAGGAAATGGATGGGATCCGTAGTTTGCTCGTGTGGCTTGACCTCACAACCGAACTACAAGTTCATCATGTCAGAGCCAAAACCACCCATCTGACGGCTCCAAACATGAATCATATGATTCCTCAACATTTGATCAACAGCTGTACAGCTGCCATAACAGTGGGGCTCCTGCCATAGTACCCTGCCAGCCACTCCTGAGTGCAATCATATCGTCAACACTCATCAAATGAATGCTGATGATGCTTTGGACTCCTTCAAATATTTCAAAACAAAGGTGTTCCGTGATTTGTCCAAGATTAACAAATATATTTAGGATTATTTTTGCTGGCTAACGTCATGTTAGCCTGGCTCGGTTCAACCAATTATGAAGAGCCGGGTGCAATGCTGTCATTTTGCCGGATACAACTTGTTACTATGACAAGAGGACTGGAGCAGACCCGATCATCATTTTAACAATCATGCACCGAGCTTTAAGTCACAAACGAAAACTAACAATAACTCATCCACGAAGTGTTTTGATCACTCATTGTCCAAACCCACACACCACTCTCATACGGATCTCTACTCTCTTCTCTCGCCTCTGACTTCAGGCTGGCTTATATTATGTTAGAGCTGTAAGACAACGTTAAACAGTACAAACCCAAATCTAACAATGTGGATTTGTTGCGTTTTTGTTTTGTTTCAGCTGCAATACCTTTCCTGGAAAGGTTTAGTTGTATGGGAACATAATTCAGTAGGAGACAGGGTGTGCCAAATATCTTATGGAGGTCTTTTACTTCCATCATTAAGCAATCTATGGAGTTGATAGACATTTTAATCAGGAAAGACAAGTTAAATAAAGAAAAGATAATTGTTTATTATTAAAGGGTTGAGATGTGATGAGTCTCTGGTGCTTGGACTCTACAGGGAGATTTGTAAAGGAGGGGCATCTGCCCTGAGCAGCAGTAAGATGAATCCCCCCGTGGAGTCCAGACACTGGTGGTGGTGGTGGCTGATGAGGATGATAGAATGGTGAATTGATGAAGCTGATGGATCTGTGTAAACTGGGCGGAGATGGGGAGGTGGAGGGGTGAGTAACAGCAGCATGAAAGTACTGAAGGTAGAGAGACAATCATATTTAAACAGAGAAGATGCAAGATGATAGGCTAACAATGAAATTGTGCTGTTGGATAGAGGAGACCAACTGATCTAAACAGCTGATATCATGATTGACAGCAAGGGAATGAGTGAGAATGTGCGAGAGGAGTAAATGGCAGATGTATGAGAAATAAACTACAGGCTTAGGCATGCAAGAGCATAGTCTTCCTGACTGAACTTACGCTAGAGCTTCATTAGTTGTCACTTCTATGTAGTTATTTCTGGCAGTGAAGTGAAGTTGAGGTGTCAGTGAACATTAACACCTGGAGAATCTGGCAGATATGCATTCACCTCGGAGTGCTGTGAAGAACTTCTCTCAGTGCTCAATGGAAGTTTTCTTGTTTGTACTTTCTTCTTTACTTGGCTGTATTCCTCTATTCATTTCACCAGATTGGGGAAACACAGCATCATGTTTTCATTGTACATGATGGGACCCTTCTTTTTAATCAAAAGATTTGGGGCAATGTCCCAAACCAGATGCTTCAGCTCCAAATCGCTCAGTTATCAGGAGCTCAGCCTAGTGCTCTAGCCTCAAAATAGGGGCTGCAAGGAAACACACCAGGTGAAAATTGCTTTTGCGATTCTTGAGCTTACCACGTCTATCAGTGTTTTCAGTCCTGAAGTCCACGGGTTGATTTCGGCAGTTTTGGATGGTTATTAGAAATTGTGAATCAAGGACAAGCTTCTACCTAGCTCTGCTGCATCAGGTGACCCCTATATATTTCATTTTTGAGACTCCAGCTGATACTCCCATCTCCAGAAACGTATAATGAGTGCCTGCAGTATTAGCATCAAGGTTAAGTATGCACAGATGTGAAGAAAGTAAATCAGCAGAATTTGAAAATTATCCCCAGGAATCCAATTAGTTTTGTATTGTTTCATGTCCCTGCTTCATGCTACCTGTGGCAGACTCACTGATTACTGGTGCTGCTTTCAGAGGCAGTGGGGCAGAATCATTAGGAATAATTTACTTGTTTATGTCATCAGAAAAACACGCTATGCATGCCACAGTTCACTGTATGCGATTGTTGTGTAGGAAAGACTGTGGTAACTGCTAAATTGTGTTTATATGTGAACCTGAGTGAGTTATTTAAAATTTAACACTGATCTTCTTAGAATGATGATCGATAGGTAAACAAGCCATTTTCAGTCTCCACCTTGCAACGCAATATCCCGTTTGTTTCCTGTTTTCTCTCCACTGTTGTGATCAATCAAGGTGTAATAAAAAAATACATCATAAATAAATACATAGGCTACCTTTACATGTCCAATTTGGCCGAGGTATCTCAACCTTCTCACATGTGCACAGAAATAGGTGAAATGACCACAAACACTTCACGGTGGTGGCACAGAGTCAGTTAGAATTACGTACCGCGATCAACAACAACAAAAACAAAACTACATTAAATGAAACAGTGTAACATTAGGTTTGAACAAATTCTGTGCCACCACCACGAAATGCACTGATGGGCCTGAACGATGGAAGCAGGAGGGGCTACACCTCCCCTTACGCAATTAAACTAAATACGTCTGATGAGCCCTGATTCCTACCATTATGAGATGTATTAATGTAATAAACATTGCTGGTTCTATTGATGATGGTCATGATGGTGGTGAGTATATTGATGAAGGTAACAGTATTCCTAAAATGTAACCATTAACCATTGCTTATTGTCTTACGTTATGGTTTTTATTTTCGTCATGTCGGCACCTTTCTCCCATTTCAAAATCATCAGACCACATGCGCACTACATCTGATTGAGTTTGTTAATGTTCTGTCTGCCAAAGTAAAAAAAACAAAAAAAACATTTGAAATTCCCAACTGTCATCAAAAGCAGAACCTAGAATGGCACTCAGGATTTTTGAACAAAAGGGTATAACTTATTCACAATTAGGCAGCATTGGTGAAACAATGTTTTATTTATTTGCGTATTTGCCTGATTGCCATCAAAGCTGTAAATAATGTCACATATGGAAAAGTGCTGGTGATGATATACACTATAACATATTAACCAGTAGGGACAATCACTGGCTCCAGGTTCAAATCCAATAATCAGTGTCTTTTACCAAACAAGGAGAGTTTAATCTTGTGAACTGAAACTGTTAAAATAAACAAGACAAGCTGCCCAGGTGTTGTGGTGTCTACCAGCAGGACGTCCTGCTTATCACCGCTGCTGTACCTCAATATTATTGTTCATGTTCTGAGACAGCAGACAAGAGGTGTTGTTTCACACCATCTGGCTCTTAGTCAGCAAGCAAACTGGTTGATTAAAGGACACAATTAGCATAGAGCAGGTTTGGTTGAGTCCCCCAGCGGGGATTAGAGGATGCACCTGGTCAATAGCACACACACTCACACTGGGGAGCTGCCTCCTACAGTCTCTGACAGGAGTGACAGGTGAAAGATTTCATTTCCTGTAAGCCGGAGGACTGACCGAGCCAGACAATGCACTTCACTGGTTCATTGGTGTCGTGACTGAATTACAGTTGTTTTTCACCAATGCAGAAACTGTGCAGGAGATTCTGCAGGTGTCAGTATGAAACGATGCGGGACTTTTGGTTTACAAATTAGAAATGATTTAATTGTGTTTTAAAAGTGTCACATGATGTTTATTTGATAGTAATGATAAATAAAGATTTTTGAATAAATAGCTTTCATTATTCCTCTACATGTAGCTTATAGTTCAGGATGTGTTGGGGCGTGATTTGGTAAATGATTTAGAACTGTCCTGTCTTGATTTAGGACTTGATACGGGACTTGTTGGGCCTTGACATGGGAGCTTTCTGTCTTGACTCTGGACATGAGTTGTTGGTCTTGATTTGGGACAAGACCCGGGACTTCAAAGCCAAGACTTGTTTCTTACAAAACAATGACTCCTTTAATGAATTTAAATGAACAGAGTAAAGATGGAGAGATGACCAATTTGACATCAATATTTTGTCTCAGTTTGCACCCGTTACATCCATAATGTCGTAATAACGTGAACTTTATTTTAGAGTTTACTTGGTTAGGCTTATGCTACACAACTACTTAGCCTTAGGAAAAGGTGGTTTAAAAGAAGTATGTTGGTACATAACTTACGAATATGGCATTAGTTAAGAGCATAAATTACTTAAAGTTACTACAAGGAAATTTAATTGGTGTCAATGTTGTCCCTGTGGACAAAAGCCGTAGTGTTTCCGAGCACTAGAGTCCCTTTACTGCAGCAGGTGTCTGACAGTCTGCTCCAGTCAGCCCTAGTTTGGATTGTCCATGCCTTGCTTCCATCCAGCGGGCCCAGCAAAGGGCCCGGGTGTCCAGCTGCATGGTGACGGTGTTGGTTCCCAGCAAGGACTGGCGGAGCTGGAGGGGGGGGGACCATGCTGCAGGGAGTTGAGCTCTCATCCCTCCGCCGGAGTTTTCAACTGCAGGTCGAGGGGCTGCAGCGAAGCCAGGTCTGGGTCAGTCCGCCTGGTAGGCCTGGTCCCTGAGACACCGCTGGGGTCTGAGCTGAAGGAGTTTCTGGTAAAAATGCATGATATTTCATCTGATTTTGCGCAGAATCCGATGACAATAACTATGTAGAAATAGCCAATGTTCCTGCTGATGGTCTCGTTAACTTGTGTAGGTCATATGGAGGCACAGTATTAATTTGAGACTGTTTCACAATTCATTAAAGGTTCATCACAAAAGTTACTGTGAGGAACTTTGAATTGGTGGTGAAAACTAATAAGTCAACGTTGACTTGGTTTCACACAAGACAAAAACAGCAGAGCACCCATCCCCCTGACCTCCTCCCTCGCGTGGACTTTCTCACTTTTTATTCTCTGTCAGTTGTTCTGACCTTCTAGCAATGACAGTGTGCATTGACGTTACTGAAGTTAAAAGCTTCGTGCGTCTCATACAGACATTTAAAGGGTGCGTTGGTGCGTCGGCTTCAGACACTGAGGGGCACTGACTAAACGTCGTTATTCGACGAGTTGGGAGTGAAAACGTGCGTTTGGAGCATTCGCCTGCCAATATATGCTTCTCTCTGCCTTTTAATTAAAACACCAGCAGCACATCACAGGAACATTATCCTCACATTAAACCGGTCATTCTCTCGGGACAGATTCAGTTTCAGACTCGTTGGTCGTCAGCAGACTGATTACTGACGGTCAAATTGATTTCCTGTCTGTTTGGTTTCTTCATCCAATCCACAGCTGGTCTTTCTTTACCTGCCATCTCCAGGTTTTCTAGATACAAACAGTTTCACTTTGCTCTCCTGAAGAGCAGCAGAAGAAAACACACTCTCTCTCTCTGCTGTGCTTGTCTCCAGCATTACAACTTCATACTTGATGGTAAATTGCTCCCATAATTACCATTTTCACCATCTGTCTTTGTTGGTGAGAGGTTTGTGGAGAGAAACAGAGGGTACCCTGTAGGGGTGAGTGTGTGTGTGTGTGTGTGTGGTCTCAAAGCAAGCATAGAAGGTCTTTACTAGAGAAAAAACCATGACAACACGGTTGTTACCTCCCCATTCATCACTCTCAGCCGCTGGTGTGTGTGTTTGGTTTATAACTTTGTCCTCTCCTGTTTCTAGTAGCAGGAGGTGTGTGTCGTCGGTTTGTGTGTGTGCGCGTGTGTCAGTGATAAACTAAACAAAGCCTGTCTCTGTCTTTGTCCTTCGCCTTTTCACCTCTCGGTTCCTCCGAGGGCCAGCAGAGACAACCTGGCCCTCAGTGATACCGACTCTGTCTCTCTCTCTCTCTGTTGTCCTCCGCTACTCCCGGGGATACACTTTGAGATTGACGTCCTCATTTTTATTCTGCGTTACATGTTTTATAACCCCATCCTTGATGAAGCAAGGATTCTTTTTTTCTCGTTTTTTTACATCATCTTTTTGAATCCATCTGTGATGCGGGAAAAGGATTTCTACAGTTTGCCTTGTGCTAATATCAACCTGAAATAGAGGTACATAATGAAGATAAGATGGTGGGCTGGGCAAACAGTAATAGAAAGCCACAAAGTATCTGGTACCACATTGATCGTAAGCTTGTCTTTCAGACACAGGATACAGTGTTGTGAATGTGTCTGCTGAAGGAACTCACTTTGTTGAAGATGCTCTGCTAACAGTCTCTGTGATGGGGATGTCCTCCAGGATGCAGCCTCTAAATTTATGTCCTTTGCGTTCTACTGCCAATTTGCATCCACTCAACTTATCCTTACAATGGGTAGAATTTGAAGCCAGACAATCACGTTGCAGAAAGCAAATGTAATATCTAATGTTTTATTTATCTTTATAATTCTTGTACCTGTTTTTAATTCCTGTTTATTGTGGTTTGTTTTGCTGATTGTGATCTTGTGAATGTTTCTTGTGCAAACATGCGGGACTTTTGGTTTAGAAATTACAAATGATTTTCATTGAGTCACATGAGGTTTATTTGAAAATAATAATTCAAAATAAATAGCTTTCATTATTCCTCTACATGTAGCTAATAGTTCAAGATGTGTTGGGCGTGATTTGGAAGGTTCCTGTCTTGATTGAGGTGTTGATAAGGGACTCGTTCGGCCCTGACATTGGAGCTTTCTATCTCGACTCTGGACATGACTCCAACACTTGAGACTATTTTTAAATTGCTGCGATTTTGCGGAAGTGTATTGACGACAACAGATGTGAGAGAGGTGAAAATGAATTCGGAGCACTTCTCAGTACTGCAAGTAAACATTTGAGAGAGCACAGGCACGGATTCAATCGTTTTGGCTTCTGAGGAGTTGAGAACATTTTTGGACTAGTAAAAGCTGCCACAGGTGACATGCGTCTTCTCCAATCTAGATCATTTACCAACAAATTGAATGCGATTCTATTCATTTAGTGTCAACACTTAAGACAGATAGCAAATACTGGTGTTTATCTCTATTCAATGGCTTTACATTTATAGTAGAAGGAAGCGTCTGACAGGATAACTCTACACTTCCAGGTCACATTGCACAGGTGACAGTCTGGTGACAGTTTGGGTTTGTGCTGCCAGAAGTGAGCGCGAGCAGCTTTGATCATCGGCTGTGAGTATCCGTATCGCCGGCTCAAACGCAGTCACACGTTTCCTCTTGCTGCTCCAATTGTCTGCTTTAGGCTTACGATTCTGTCCCCTCTACTCAAATCTGATTCTGCTCTCGAATGTTGACTTCTAGACTGAATAGAGCATTTGTGCTCTCTCAAATCTTTTGTCTCCAAAATTCATACATCTTCTTTTCTTTCTTCAGAAGGTATTGTTTTCAAATCAAGTCAGATTTCAGACACACGTGAGTTTCCTCCTCTTCACTCCCACCCGCTCCTCTTCTTTGCTGCGTCGCAATTCAATTTAGATTCCATTTGTACAACCTGTGAGCGCTTCTCATTGCAAGCGGCAAAGTGCTTTAACAATCTGAGGCAGTGTGTGTTTATGTGTGTAACGTTGTGGGAACATAAAGATAATGATTTATTCCATCACATATCAGTGATTCAATTCCAATGAGCTTTCAGTGTATACTGCTCTCAGGCTTAATTTTCACTGTGTGTGTGTGTGTATGTGTGAGAGAGAGAGAGCCGTAGCATGGACGATTATATGTGCATCAATGAGCAATAGCTGTTGCATACTGCATTGGGACCTATACAGTGTGTCGGCAATGAACCGATATAGGTTCACATTCATATTCATAAACTCGGCTGAACAATATCTATGCGCACAGCGTCGCTCTGTGACAGGAACTCTAGGAAGTAGAAGGAGAAATTGGTCGGCGGACCAGTAATGAATTTCTGTGGGGCTTTTTAGTTGAAAAGTGATGGTGACGTTGGTTCCATAAATGGACTGCGGCGAGACTCTTCCGGTTGGTGCTGGTGCCTTGATGCAAACAGCTACATAGACTTATTCTGTCTCTGCCACGGCTGCCGTCTCACGTGGACTGTCCACTGTGAGACACATGTCCATTTGGACTCATGAAGCTCTGGCACAAGTTCAGTGAGAAATAGAGATTCATTAGAACTGACGCTTCTGTATCATATTGATGCAAGAATTCAAAAAACGTTACAGTATTACATTTTCCACAGGACCCAGGGAAGAAGGTACGGGGCTCGGGGCTCGAAACCAACAGCGTCCCGTCATCCCGCAAATAGAAACTTTCACTGCTAATGCTACAGCGTAAGCAACAACACCGGGTTGAAACCTGCAAGAGAAAAACGAGTTAAAGTAAGCTGTGAGCAGCCATTGGGCAGCACAGTCCTGCTTGGCTAAATAACAGAGCTAACAGCTAACGTACTTAGGTTGCATTGAGTTACATTATGATCCGTTCAATCCATCCATTATCCATTATGTTATCTTGTCAAATTTTGCTTTTTGAGAGAAACTTGAAGCAGTTCAGTGATCAGGGATCAAGAATACATTGATAAAAACCAGTATGCTAACAGTAACACAGCAGTGTATGTTAAAGTACATGTGATTTATTGTTTCTTTCGTTTTTTTACCGTGGTATTGAATTGGCTATCGTGGATTGTGGAATTTCACCATTATTGGTATTGACTTCTAAATATCCTTTCCCTGCCAGGAAGACTACACGTGTGCATGCGTAGGCCTGCAGTTTATTTCTCATATATCTTGCCATTCAGTCCTCTCATGCATTCTCACTCATTCTTTCCTTTGCTGTCATTGTCTGGGGCCGTCAGTCCTGATATCAGCTGTTCTCATCAGCTGGTCACCTACATAATTAGCCTATCACCTTGCTGCTGTCTCTTTTTAGACATGATTCCCCCTCTGCTTTTAGTATGTTCATGCTGCTGTTACGTGTGGCCTTCCATTTCCCAATCAACGCCCAACTTTCGCAGATTCATCAGCTTCAATCATTTATATTGGTGCTGCTTAGGGCAGACGCCCCTTGATTACGAATCTCCTTTCCTCCAGCTCTCCAGTGCTGTCGGCTCTACACTTTGCAGTGCCATTCAAGTTAGAGGTTGATGCGAGTGGTGCTGGAGCTCGTGCTGTACTGCTACAGTAAGGTTCCTTTGGCATCAGTCACCTGGTCCGTTACTTCTCTAAGAAGTTCTCTGCAGCCGAGCACAAGAATCCGCAGCCGGTGACAGTTTTTACAGATCACAACCTTCTCCTGCTCCTTAATCTGATATATAACAGTTATCAACATCTTATGCATTGGGCCCTTATGACCCAAAACGTAATTGTAGAAATACGTTCCAAAAAAGGGCGTGACAATGTGCTGGCCGATGCACTCTCACCCGTACCTTGGGATGACACTAGCATGGCGGTCATCAACGCATTCCCACTTCCAACACATCAACACATCAGTATAGATTATTTTCAAAATGATCTTCTGTCTTCACAAGAAGTCGGGTTTTGGCAACAAAACCTTTGAGTTATGTTTAGTAAAAGAGTTTGTGCGACATTAACTTGGCGGACTAAGGACGAGTCACGTGACTAGTAACTCATGTGAGTCTCGTGACTAACGACATTAACGACTCGCGTGACAAACAGATGTCAGGGTTTTCTTTTAGTTTTGCAAGGGACATGAACAGCAGTCTCCTGGGTGAAAGTCCTGTGTTTGTTTGCTTGTTTGTTTGTTGACCCATCCACCTCCAATCCCAACCATTCTGTGTGGACTATCTCACTCTTCATACCACATCAGTTGCTCCGACTGTCTCATAAGACGTCCACTATGATGGTGACAGAACCATCTCGGTTTAATGTTGCTTAGCATCTTGTCATGTCCTGCCATTCTAAAGTCAGTGCACCTGTCCCTCATTTCCCTAATGAGTCACTCAGCATGCAGACCTGCCCAGACAGCTTTTTTCCCTCTGCAGATAATCCATTGTGCCACTCAGCCGTGGCATTGCAGCACCTACTTCTGTTTGCTCACGATCACTGCCTGTTTTAGGTTTTTGTCTTTGCTTATGTGCCAGGTTGAAATTATGTTTATGTACTACTAATTTGTTTTGCCAGTTATGCTTTGTGAAGTGTTTAGCATTTAGCGTTCGTGCCATCAAAATCAGCTGACTGGATCATTCAATTGATCTGAAAATTAAATTTATAAACCATTTCAAAGTAAGATTGACATTTATTTATAAAAAAATGTTATGACGCTAATACATTCTCTGCCAGTCAGTGCCACTATAATAGATGCAAGAAGTGGAAATGGTAAATACTGTGCTATAAGCCTCTATACTCTCATATCTTGTCTCTCCATCTGGCACCGTCTGGCTGGAGTTCTGACTCACGCTTCGAAATTCGAGCCTGGTATTCACACGCTGCCTCCATATTGGAAGATGGTGTTTACCTCCCACATGATGAAGATGGGAGTGGAGGTGTGAAGGCTCCCGCAGGTGGGAGAGATGTCCCAGACTATCTTTAGGTAGCTCTTTTGCATTTAAGGACACCCTGTTGGCTCTCTTCTTTCTTGTGGAATACATTTAAACTGTGAGAACAGAAAGTTCCCTCTGAGATAACTGCTGCAACTTTCACTAATAAAACTGACTGACCCAGATAGAAATTGTTTGTCCTAAAAACGTTCTGAGAATGTTTTCATTCACTGCTCTAGTGAATGGTAGTTTTCAGCGGGAAGTTGTTTTTGGTTCCCAGAATGTTATTTTCAAAGTTATGGCCACGTTCTCTAAAAACATTTCAAAATGTTTTGTGATAGCTTTCTCAAAATGTTTTTGAAAACATTGTTGGAACATTATGCCCTACCATTCTTACTAATAACAGTAATAAAAATCACAGCAATATACAGAGCCACTATTGTCTGACAGGCCATGTGCCATTTACTGCCAAAATTAGACTGGCAACATGAAGAAAATCTATTTCAGTAGAGTTGGGGGGGAGTTGGTCTCAAAGAATACAAAAATTGAGCCAATCTGGCAACGTTATCGGATTTCTTTTTTTATATACTTAAATATTTTATTCAGGTTTTTTTTGTAGCAACGAAAAACAAATCCCAAACAAGTAAAGGAATAACACTAGTAAATCATGCACCTGGCAAAGAAAGACCAGGAAGAAAAATTAAATTTAACAAATAGATAAATAAGAGAAAAGCAAAGACAAAATACATCACAACAACCATGCAACACGCCAACAACATTGTCCGTCAGTCGTGTCAACCATCATTTCAGGATCAGATATCAAAAATATATATTGGAAGGGTTCTATACACAGCATTATTTATGTTAGGATCTAGATTTGCACAGGTGAAGTAGCATCCTGTTTGAAGAGAGTACCTGTCTTCTTAAAAGATGAGCATCAACAATGAACAGAGTCAAAAAACCTGTGTGAGGTTAGGGAGGGCAAGTCACCAGCCAAGTTTCTTGTTCTGACAAATAAATATTTGGTCCATTTTGTCCATCTTGCTATATATGTGTCTTTTCTTAATCTCAGAAGGAAAGTCAGTCTTTCCATACCGTGAATTTCTTTAATGATTTCAATCCAACTTTCGACTGAAGGTGGGTCGGTTTGTAACCACTTACAAGTAATTTGCTTTTTTTGCTGCTACCGTTAATATTTTCAGGAGGTATCTGTCATCACCCAAATAAAGTGACTTGCATGTGAATAAGATCTGCTGGCCAAGAATATGCTGCATAATTCTCCAAACGGTTTGCCAGAATGTTTGTATCTTGGGGCAGCACCAGAAGATGTGGTGGTGGTTTGCACAACCCTCCTCACAATTTCTCCAGCATGTATGGTTTATTGTGGCAAAGTATGTCTTCATTTTAGGGTTAATAAAGAAACAAACAAGGTTCTTCCTGCCAAATTCTCACCAATATATAGAACAGGAAGTAGAGAACACGGTTTCACACATATTCTCCCATTGCTGACTGGGTATTTTATCTTCTAGTTCTTTCTCCCATCTCTCCTTGATCTATGTCGTGGTAGTTCATCTGTCCTTTGTAATTCCCTGGTAAAGTTTTGAAATTACTGATTTGTATTATTTGATTAGGTTCCATAGTTACCTCATGTCTCTTAATTTCTTATGAAAAGTACTGCCGTAACTGTAGATATCTGAAGAAATCATACTTTCCTAAATTGTATTTTTCCTTCAATATCTGGAAACTTTGTATTGTGTTTTTCTCTGTTATTGTGCAGAAAGCAGTAATACCTTGTTTGGTCCAGTACCTGAATCTAGAATCTATACTGTTTGGTTTAAATTCTGTGTCATATGCAAGCCGTCTAAGTTTTCTTAACTGGGTCCACAAATGTAGTTGCTTTACAACATCAAACCAGGTGTGCAGGGTGAATGAGACAATGGGGTTCAGATGGGCACGATAAGTTAACGTTCATGTGTGGTCTGCGATCATTGCTAGTACTGGGATACCTTTGCATTCATTTTCCATCTCCTTCCACTTGGCCTTGTAACCATTATCACACCAAAGAACTATTATTTTGAATTGGGCGGAATGGAAATACTCTCTAAGTTTAGGGAGAGACATACCACCTCCCTCCTTACTGATGGTTAACGTGCTATGTTTAACCCTTAGTTTCCTTCCATTCCAAATAAATCTGGAGAAACGTTATTGGATTTGAAGCGGAAAAACATCGAGGCACCGTGTAAGCACAAAGGGAGTAACCGGTTACGTTTCAGCAGAGTTAGTTAGACCTAAAAGCAGATTCACAGTAACATGATCAAGGGAATTTATTTTCAACTAAGGGGAAGAGGGGAGGGGGAATGAGGACGGATGTGGGGAACGGCGGAGAGCATAGCTGAAAGAAAGATGGTGGAGAGTAGTGGACGGCGTGTCTGGCAAGACGGCTGAAAAGAAGATGACATGGCCGGCAGGTGTGGCTGATGAGAGAGCACAGCGGTGGTCAAGTAAAATAGATATTGAATAAGGAGAGGGTGCGGCATAAGCACGAAAAATGCAGTAGGCTATATCGGAGACGTAAAACTTTTTTTTCTGATTGTATCGCCAGTTACATTCTAAAGCACAGATAAACTCACATGTCCTCACCACCTTGTGGGAAGGTTCCTCATTTCTGGATTTTGAATGAATGCATCTGAAGCACACGCGTGCACCACCCACAACCTGTCTGCTGTGGTGGGTCTGCTCTGTGTTTGTGTGTGTGGCTCCGGTTTTACACAGTTTCTGCAGTTTTGAAGCCTTGAATTTGCTGACGCTATCTTGTTTTTTTAAAACCAGAGTACAGAAGTGACCATATTTGGACTGTGGAAGACGCTGTATACGTATTTTCTAGTGGGTCAAATGTAATTTTTTGTCAATACATTGTTGTCTTTTTTATCTATTAAAGGTTTAATGCTGCATAATATACATTTAATAGATACAAACTACCCAGTGGCGGGCCGTGCATTTTATACCTGGGCCTTCACTGCTGTCCTGCAGCTGAAACACAGCTACGGTTATTATTTGTTTTGTGTAAAAATGAAGCCAACACCTGTAGATACACTATCTGCCGAGAGTGCGTCTCCTCTCTGCTCTGACTGCTGCGCCAGGCTTCTGTGGGTGGCTGCGGAGGGG
Source organism: Anarrhichthys ocellatus (assembly GCF_004355925.1). NCBI lineage: Eukaryota > Metazoa > Chordata > Actinopteri > Perciformes > Anarhichadidae > Anarrhichthys > Anarrhichthys ocellatus. Next base: position 315,618 of record NW_022280094.1, read on the forward strand.
CTCACAGCAGCACCCCCTGCTCATTCACGACAGTGCAGAACGTATGTGCTTTAACGTCAAAACACCAGAAAATTCTCCAAGAACACCAGAACAAGTCGCTAGATTTGTCACTAGTAGCTTTTGACAAAAAAAGTCTCCATGAGGGTTTTGAAAGTCACCAGATTTAATGAGAAAGTCGCCAAGTTGCCAACACTGGCAGCAGCTAAATATGTCCCCAGAGCAACATTGGACGTAACAATGGTTCCTATCACATATAAAACCAAACAAAAATCTTCATTAAAAACAAGTTGTACAAATAATAATATATAAACATGCATAATAAAGCTACTGCAGATGTAAAAACAAACGCATTTAACTTACCAGAGCTGCTGTTCACTGTTTAAAGACAAAGTGCATCCTCCTTTCTTTGTTAATAAAGAATTTAATCCCACGGTTGTACAGAACATCTGTGCGTTTTAGTTCCAGTAAGAAGTCCTTCTCGATTCATGGACGCCAGTGAAGACAGTCGAGCCTCCCCAGTTGTATTTCTTGAATACGTTTTAATGCGTTTCAGGGCTGAAAATGTCCACTCGGCAGAGGCAGCAGATATTGGCATTGTCACCGCCCAACACGTCAGGCTAGCCCACTGACCAATCACGTACTTGTAGGCCAGCTAGCAGGCTCTGGCACGTAAAAGAATACGCCCCAACATGTCAAACTAAAGATCTGATTGGTTGAACACTATGACAATCAACAGTATCGTCCCCGTTCACTTAAACTGCACATGGATGCACATGAGAGTCTGCAGGCCTGGGGTCTCTCTTCTTACCTAGAGACACAGAGGAGAAATCTGATTGGATAAAAGCTCTACTTAAAACAAGCTGCACTGGAAGCAGAGCAACTGAGGAAGACAGTAGCTGTGCAATGAGAAAATAAGATAATGGGAAAATATTTTTATGAATTACAATACATGTAGTGTATTTAAGAACAAATATTAAATTATAAAATAGCTATAATTTTGTGATTCTGTTTAGGCCAGCAGAGAAGGCCTTGCAGGCCCTGACGGCCCGCCACTGAAACTACCCAACGGTTTGTTTCACAGTTAAACATTAGCTCCAGTTTGACCACCAACAACACGATAGTTGTTATGTGTACTGTATTTATACCTTAAATATGTATATTCTTGTTCCACTGTTACTTGGAGTAACAAGACTTGATCATTGAACAACAATAACTTTTTTTTTTCTTCATGGCTCCTGATGGCATCAAAACAAAACTAAAACTAATAGTAGCATCCACGTGATAGTAACATGTCTTTATATGTCGTGAACAAAACTTGAAGGAGTCGACCCTGTTCCCGGCCTTATTCCACTTGTTATTCCTAACCCACTGCAAACAGCATAAGCTTTTTATCAAAGCCCGGAGGACATCCTGGGCTTTGATTGTGCTGCTGATGATTTCCAGCTGCTCCTCATACTTTCTGTTACTGTGATTATGGGCAGGACTGTTCCCATTAGCACAGTAAAAATGGCCCTTCTCTCACTGCGCATGTTAATCTCTGTGTTGTTTGCATACGTTTCATTTCTGGCGGAGGATGGAGGATGTTTATTTCCTTGTGTTTAAATTGTGAATAATAATAAGTGAATTAAGACAAAATGTACTAACCTCCTGCTTCTTATCGTTCCGTACTCCTCAGTGGTGGAATGAGATCTTCTACGTGACTCAAAACAGCAGCCACTCCTCGCCTTCTGTTTGTAAGTGAATCAATCTCTTTGAGGCACCGGCCCTTTGCTCGTCATAGATGGAAGAAAGTGAGAAAATAAATGTAATCATAAAACCAGCTCCTCTGTTGTATCTGAACAAATAAAATAATCTAGCTGCCTCTCTGTTGAAAATCTAGGTATTACATAAGATTAACTAAATAATTAAATACAAATTCAGTACAACTATACAACCCGTTGTCACTCCCAGCTCCTCAAATGTCGTTGCTTGGTCAGTGTAAACTCACCCGCATCATTATTAGATGCTCAGAGCAACTGACATAGTGTAAAGGAGGGATTGTTGTTGATACTTGGCGGCTGGGTCAAACTTACAAAGGACCTTCACCCAGGAGAGCGCTGTTCGTGTCCCGTGTATAAACAAGTCAACGCTGTCTTAGTTTGTCACGTCAATATTTCGTCACATTAGTCTAAAAACTAGAAGTTCTAAGCTGTATACTGATGTAAAGGTTGTCTGCCTTCTGACTCGGTGGGGGCGACTAAAGAATGCAGTGATGCCTTTTCAATGATGTTTAGTAAATGAAGCGACTAGTTAGTGTAATCAAAGTCCTTTGTTGCATCGAGTATAGGCATTTTTCTTCATCTTGTGGCCACAATTATATGTTTCAGTTTGAAGAAACTTAACTCACGCACAGACATGGTGTTTTCGTGTCCATCCCTATTCACATTTCAAAGAGGATTCCACGAGTGATGAAGCTAGTTAGTTCCTCTTTTTTAAAAGTCCTTTTTACCCATCTTTTTGCAACGATCCTAAATCTAACATTTATCTTTAAGGCTGAGATGAGACCAACATTTGTTTCATTCCAGATCTCTTCCTGGAGATGAGCTACCATGGAACACTCTGAAAATGCTAACTGATGTTTTCCAGTGTGCAGTATTTTGAAGAAAGGTACACATGGCTCAATGGACCAACCCGATCTCACTCCCAGAAGTCTGGTGTTACATTACGAAGAAAACAAACATGGTCAAATGGCTGGACTGTGGGGAAGTTAGGAGGACTGAGAACTTTAAGGGCAATGCGTCGCCCAAAATCTCTTATATGTTGATATATTGGTCGATATTGGGTTATAACACAAATGGACATTAGTGGCTGACATGTTGGCAGCCATGCAAATACAGATTTCAGCACATAAATGTTTATTAGCTACATTTTAATTTGTTGTTGTGATTTATGACAATAGAAATTGTTATCTTTTAAATATTTTTGTCTTTATTTGTCTAAGATTAACAGTCGAACCTGTCTGCAGATACGTATTACAAGCCTTATAACGCATTGTTACTTTTTGCGCTGACAAAACTGCTTATCATCTTTTCTGCCTTTCTGAAACTCATTTTCTTTTATCTTTATCTAATCCAGTCTTTGATTGAGGAATACTAGCCTCTGGAACTTGTACTTGTACATGTTACCTTCTATTAGGAAACTTTATCCAAATATTTGTTTTGCTTCAGATAATATTCATATTTCATGATCTTTTTTATTTCCTTTACTTAAAATATGCATCACACAATCAGTCGCCAAGATCCCACATGGGTCAGACTAATGGGAAATTTAAAACCAACCATATGCATCCTATACTATCCATTACATGTATGTGTTTCCATTATAAACATCCCTGACAGCAGAGGCGGCTTTAATAAACTGGTGCAGACGTGCAGAAAATCAGCTCTCTTCATGAGCAGAGCAGCTAGTGGAGCAGCAGCAGGTCTGCGGTCGGCTGGTTGGACTGTGGCAGCTCTGAGGTGTGATTGTGTGGAGCCGTGTGAATACAAAGCGAGAGGCTCCTCAGATGAATAATGAAACACAAGAGAGCTGGGATAGCAGCTCCAACGTTTTTGTTTTTATTTGTCGTGTGTACCAGCTGCTGTGGCAAAGTGACCAGAGCGAGAATCTGGGTTTGGCGTCTGGGGAGAGAACGCACAATTTAATACAGTCAGCATTTTAAGTGCTGCAGCTCATTTTAAGTGCTGCAGCTCACACACGCACACACACACACCTACACACAAATACAGATACATACTGGGTATACACACTTACTCACACACACAGTGACACACACGCAAGTAAAACTACTCACACATTTGCTGAGATGCACACACTCATAGTATTTCATACATGCACATATATTTGCGCAGTTACCACTTACACACTATTGTGTATTAATTGTGAGGACTCCTTATTGATCCTTATCCCATCAACATAATTCGGACTTTAACCAAAACCTCAGTTCCACTTAAGCCCGAGTGCCCCCTTTTCTGGGGGGCTGTGGAGAAAGTTTAGCATTTACCGTCGGAAAAAATGCACTTATCACAAAAAAATATAATGATGTTGCACATTATGTTAAACAGCAGAACCTGGGCTACAAGAATATGTAAGCCGTTTTTACATGCTACAAACACAACTCAAACACTAACTAAATGAATTACCAAATCAAAATCCATATAGCGCCACCTAGTCAGCCTACTCTCCACATTTCTGGCTCTACTGCTGTGGTATTTTATGCAATACACACACACGATGTCTCAAAAGAAAGCAGACACTCCACAGATTCAGAAATCCAGCTACAACAAAGCATCAGCGAGATATGAGCCAAAGAACACCAACAACAGAAACACTTTGACAACTTGAGCATTGTACGTACTGCTCTGCAATGTCTTTCCTCGTCTCAGCCCCCTCTGTCATGGTGCATCTCACTCAGTCAGAATGCCCATATTTGATTGGCTGAGCTGCATCACGTGATGTGATTCACTACCCGACATGCCTCTGCTGTTAAGTTTCGTTTCACGATAGTCATGTGCTCGCCCACTGACCAATCACAGCGCACTCTGCACCTCGCGGCAGACACTGAGCTGCACTAATGCTGACGTCATTATAGGCCGGCGAACAGGCTCTGATACGTCAAAGAATATGGCCAACATGTCAAACTAAAGATCTGATTGGTTGAAGAGTATGACAATCAACAATATCGTCTCCATTTACTTTAATCTTCACTGGATGCACGTGAGAGTCTGCAGGCCTCTGGCCTCTGTTCTTACCTAGAGACACAGAGGTGAAATAAGATAAAAGCTCTACTTAAAACAAGCTGCACTGGAAGCAGAGCAACTGAGGAAGACAGTAGCTGTGCAATGAGGAAATAAGATAATGGGAAAAATATTTTTGTAAATTATAATACATGTAGTGTATTTAAGAAAAATTATTAAATTATAAAATAGATATAGCTTTGTGATTCTGTTTAGGCCAGCAGAGAAGGCCTTGCAGGCCCTGACGGCCCACCACTGGTTAAACGTACGTCCTGTGTTACACTAAAATCATTCCAGGTGTTTCTAGGTGGCTGTGGGTCCAAGCAGGAAGTCTGAGAATCGCCTTGCGTCATAGCCAGCACGTCTCACAGGACGGCGCCCTGCTGATTCTGATTGGCTAATAGTGCTGTCAATCTCATTTTGGTTGGTATAGCTAAATTCTATTGGCTCTAACGCTTCAAATGAGTTGTCAACCACTGAAATCAACCAATGGGTTGCTGAGATAGAGCCCTGCGTACTCACAGGGGGCTGACATCGAGAAAAACTCCAGTACGCAGAGAGACACAGAGAGGATTCTGGCCTTCAAAATAAAGCCCAAACTGCTGTATTTGGATGCATTGAACACCATTAGTGATATACAAGTGAAATATATAGTTTGGTACATGAGAAAATTCAAATGGCACAGATGGTGCCAAAATGACCATTTTGGAGACCTCGCCTGAACCCTCTGTACTAAAACCTCTCTAATTGTGTTCTGCTTCACTTTATCAAAGTCATACTTTGCAGAGAGACTGTTCACATATTGTGCTATGATTTGGGAGAAGTTTAGACCTGCAGCTATATCATTACAAAGAGATAATCATCCTGAAAGTGCTTTGTTTTTTCGGCGAACCTGAAATTTTTTCATTGTGCTGTGTGCCATCTTCATTTACTCTTAACCAGTAACATATATACTGATATTTACACATCTGAGCAAATCTCACAAGTGTTATCTTTATTATAACACCACAAATTATTCAAACAGACCTTGTAGTTGCAGAGATATACTCTTTTTAGTATGGGTATGCAATTTTCGAGCAGAGGCCTAAAATATAGGTCTGTTTTTAACAGTAATTTTAACTCTCAACAGTGGTCTCCTGGCTGATTGATCGCTGGTTGTTGGACCCATCCACCCTGTGTGTGCTTTTGTGCTCTTTCTACTTCCTGCTTCATGTTTACATGGATAACATACACAATTATTTTGTGGGATTTCAACAAACTACGGCTCATTTCTTTTAAATAGGTATAGCTACGAATGCTGGATGAGACCACCCTTTAAACCGCGGTGGGTTACTTGAGCCGTCAGTCTTCTGCTCAATGCCTGCTGCCGAACCGCTCCCCTGAAAGTTATGCCGTTCCTTGTTGCTACTGCTGCTGCTGAGGCTGTTATTCTTCTAGCTTTAAAAAAGCCCATCCTGTATCCACCTGTAGGCTATGAGTCTGCCTTTCCTTTTGGGGGTAAGTTTGTATCATTCCTCGTCACTCCCCGCTGTGCTGAGCTTGATCTCTCCTTGTTGTTAGCAACAGATTTAGAGCCTACTTTAAGTCTGTCCACATTCTACATTCACACACTATCTATTCCTTGTGAGCTGGCTGAATTGTTCCTTTCAGCAAACCATGGATATGCTAAATTTGGACCTTTTTTTTCTTTTCTTAAAATGGATGATTTCCCATTTGGTCAGAACAAGAGATGAAGTGGAGCCATTTTTGGAAGCCCTTTATTGAAAGCTATGTGGTATAATAACAAGAAAGTCCCCTAAGATCAAGTGGGAGTGGTGGTGGGAGTTTACGCTTGTTACCTTTGACGGCCTCAGAGGCCTGTTGCCTTGGTCCTACTGTCCTGGTACTGTGTGTATGTGCTTGGGTGTGTGTAGGTCCTTGGCTGGGTGGAGCTGAGGTGCCATCACCCTAATTGGAAACACCTGGCCAACCAGCCCGAGCACAGCCGAGCGGCTAAACAACACAGCTAGTCGTGTGTGTTTTCTTTATTTTCCCTTTTGTCACCATTTGTTAGATACTTAGTTTTCCGATTCTGGAGTTACTACACAACAGTACAGTTCTTTTGTTTCCACTATTTAACCCCGCCTGCCCGTCCATCTACACCAACCTGTTGTTGCGTTGTTCCTTTGACTTGTTTTAAACGAACTTGAGATTGTTATTCTGGTTATTTCTGGTGACTATTGGCCAGAAAGAAAAAAAACCCCGTCACTTTGCATAGCCACCCTGAGAAATGAATGACGAAACTGTAAGTTCTCCAAAAAGGTACAGCCAGTGCATGCTAACTTTCCAAAAATGTATATTGTTAAGACTGGATGAAGTGTATGTAGGTCCTAAAGTCACATAAGTCCTCACGAAGATACAAATAAATTAGAAACCTCCCCCTTTCTGTCTATCTGACACACACCCACACACACACACCAGAACCCGAAGCTCTGCAATCTCATGTGTCAAATCTCACTTAGAAACTGAGTGAGCATTCGTTCACACAGAATCGTGTCACTTCCCTGCCCAGCCGTCCCCTGTCATTATGATATAGGCGAGAGAAACAGACGGACAGACGGACGGACGGTCGGACGGACAGACAGAGGAGCGGAGTTAAGAGCTCTCCCAGTGGGACCAATTCTCCTCATCCATCAGCAGAGTGGTGAAACAGCAAAATAACTGGGATGGGATGATGGATGGAGGAGGTACTGACACTGGGGAAACAGAGACTTAAGGCGCTGACCCCTGAAAATATGAGATGTGCAGGATTTTGTAAAAGGCTGGCGTATGGTACGGAGGAGAGAAAGACCGGGACCTGCTTTTCTTTTCTTTACTCCATTCGGTCAATAACCTGCAGATTATCATTATATCTGGATGTTCAATTACTACATTACTACTTCTTTATAACATCATTACAATTGTATATAATTATACTACGATTGAACCATAATTGAACAATATTTCACAATGGGGTAAAAAAAAAAAATGGAATGGAAATGGACACCAAAGCAGCACAAATAACTGCTTTTTCTCTCTGTCTTCTTTTCAATTATTATTATGATCATGTTTTGTTTATGTATCCTGTCCTCTGTCCCCCCCCCCCCCTCCACACACACACACACACAAGACCAAGTAAAAATCGACAGTGCCTGGATTCCAGCAAAAATGAATAAAACAACACAGCCAGTGTTTTTCAACCACTGCACATATCACGTCCTATAGTGTGAGAGAGAGAGAGAGAGAGAGAGAGAGAGACATGAGGAATGAAGAGAGAGGACGCTGCAGATAATGAGAAGCTATGAGACTTAAGTCAGAGAAACTTAGACACGAAGAATGAGCAATGAAGAGGGAAGGAGAGGCCAGATTAGCGAAGCGTATCTCCAGACCAGCGTAATTACCCATCATCCTTCGCTGTAATGCTTCTCTTATCGTCCGGCTCTTTGGAGAGAGGGAAACTTTGGAAAGTGATCCGCTCTTCTTATTCGTCTCCTCTCTGCTCTCCGGCTCTCTTTGCAGCAGGTCAGGAGAAGGGGGAGAGGACATTTACGACAGAAAAGGAGAAGGAGAGTGGTGGGGGGGGAGAGTGACATAAAAGGTCAAGAGGAGGACAAAGGGGAGAGGTTGTGGCCAAATATGATCACAACGTGGTAGGATGAAGACACGGAGAGGAGACAGAGAAATGAATAGAGATAGAGATTCATATTGAGTGGATAAGAGCACTGTGAAGGGACAGAGGGGTGTTTGGATAAAGAAGTAGAGAGGAAGAAACATTTAGCGGCTTACAGTGTCTTCATGCAGGTCAAAATTGCAGAAAAAATGAAGGAGGCGTGTCACTCACAACCGCCTGCTGGCCTCACTTTAATTAGTGGAGGCAGGTCAACAGAAACCTTCCCAAAATCACAAACATAAAATTAACATGATATGTTTTCAATGTCCTGTACATATGCTGTACGCATCGGTGTTTTGTTTTAGCTGTATAAAACATATAAGAAATATCAACATTTTACACACATTTGTTTAGGTTGTTTTGGATGATATTGAGCTCACTATAACATGCAATTTTATAATCTTCAAAAAGCTTTAGGGCCCTAACCTAACATAACCAAAACTGTAGTAGTGCGAGAACCACTGATAGATCACACGACGTGGGGGTGGAGCAAACACTTGCACAGCAGCCTTCTAAACCATTTCTCTTTCTGCTCTCTCTCAACTGAAAATGACTTCTATGCAAAGGTTTTCTGTCAATGAGGTGTTGTCTCATCTCTTTGACCATGAAAGGGACATAGAGGAGAATGTGTCTGAGACGGAGCATGATGTTGAGGAGGACCCTGATTATGAGGCATCCTCCTCTGATGAGAATGAGACCCTCAGTGTTGACCCTCCTGTTGTCTCTCAACCACCAGCAAACACACTACCTTCCAAAAATGGAAAGTTATTATGGTCCGTCTCCCCACTTGAACAGCAGGGTAGACTTAGTGCTGCTAATGTCATCACAATGGTTCCAGGCCCCACCAGATACGCTGTCAGCCATGTCCAAGACATACAATCAGCATTTGAGCTCTTCATAACACCATCAATCGAAAAGGATATACTTGAGATGACAAATTTAGAGGGGAGGCGCGTGTATGGGGACAGTTGGAAAGACTTGGATGTGACCCACTTGCAAGCCTACATTGGGTTGCTCATTTTGGCAGGAGTGTACAAGTCAAAAGGCGAAGCAACAGCAAGCCTTTGGGTTGCTGACACTGGAAGGGCAATATTTCCAGCCACCATGTCTCCAAACACATTCCATGTTTTCTCCCGTGTCATACGCTTTGATGACAGAGAAACAAGGCAGGGCCGACGAGAGCGTGACAAACTCGCAGCAATACGGGATGTATGAGACAAGTGGGTTCAGCGATTACCCTTTCTTTACTATCCAGGCCCTCACGTGACTGTGGATGAATGTCTGGTTGCATTTCGTGGGTGCTGTCCCTTCAGACAATACGGAAATTGTGTTTGTTTTTCCTGGGGTCAAATTGACCCCGAACATAATACATGTTACTGTTCTTGATAACAGAAATTGTTTTTCATTCCAAATATTAGAGATAACAAAAATATGTACTTAGAAATAATATAAAGCCACTAAAACACCAAAACGATATCTGTTTCCAATTTTAGGTCAATCAGTGAGATTTTATGGTGATCTGCATATTTCTCCATAGTCGAGTAACAGGTATTCTGGATGTATAAGGGGGGGGGGGGTTGTTTTATTTAAAGGGATATTTAGGTAGTCAACAAACAAACAAAGTACCTGACAAATAAACTTGGGTAACAATTTGAATTATAATCGTTTTCTGGAGGTTTAAATTGCTGGGGTCAAATTGACCCGAAGGATAAACGATGTTAGTCCATTTGAAGGTAACAGGAGGGTTAAGATAAATGACAGAAGAGGCAAAGTCCATATTAATGTCTAGACGTTATGGAACGCCCTCTCAGTGAATTTATTTATTTCACGGCCACCTGAAGTTGGCACTTATGTGTTCTATCCATTGCTAGTTTGTGTGACTCACATCATTAAAGCACAAATTTACATGCCGGATCAATCACATCCCCAGAGAAGAGCATGTTAAACTTGTTCCACAGATTATGTACAATTACAGCATTTTTGTTCGTGCAGTATGTTTAATGTTAGGCAAAGACTGCGGTTTCAAAAATGTTAAGCATAGCTGCATAATGGTAACACTACTTCCTGCATTGGAACTAATCATTTGGATCAGACATGAATATTGGGGTGCGGATATGTCCAATATAAATTCCATGGGATGTTCCGCTAGCCAGATCCACTGTTAGCATGTTAGCTAGCTCCATGGCTGCATTAATTTACACTGCCTACACAGTCCTTTTTAATACCACCAGTTGCACTCACAGTTAAGACAATTCAAACGTCTGTCTCTAGTTTGTGTCAATGAACTTTCACCAAGCAATAGTGCACTAGTGGGCGCTATGGCCCAGGAGATACAGTGGGTTGTCAAATAATTGCAGCTGGTTGGGCTCCTCATGTCAACATATCTCAGTGTTTTTTTTGAGCAAGACAATAAACCTCATGTTGCTCCTGATGGGAAGGTGAGTGCCTTAATTTCATCTGTATGTGTGACTGTGTGTGCGGATGGGTGAATAACAGACACATTGTTATGTGCTTTGGTAAAAAGAAAACCCTCACATAAATGCAGTACACTTATCTTCCTTCTTTCTGGCACAAGCAGCACCGAAAGCATTTTTAACATCACATCATGTCCATTTAGCTCACGCTTTTATCCAAAGTGACTTACCATTAGCACATTCAGCCATGCGGGTACAAATCCAAAAAGTGCAAGAACATTTGATTTACTTAGAGTGCTACATTTAGAGACAAGAGGTAGAGAAAGTGTTTTGGGCCAAGGTGCAACTCTGACTGATGAGATTTCAGTTTGGGACGCAACAAATGTGGAGCCTCTGCTGTCCTGATGTCAATGGGAAACTCATTCCACCATAGGCCTTTCTCATGGAAGACATTTTGACTTGTCATGGTAGGAAAAGTGCAGGTGTAAATAATTAAATGCAGGGGGGTTAGAAATCCATTTAGCTGCTATCAGTGCATGGCTCACTGAGGGTGTTTCTCAAGCATTCAGAGAGTACACATTGGAACACTCGAACCAGTGGTAGAACTTTATTTATGTAGAGCAATTTAGTTGCTGCACGCTGATTTAGTGGCTAGCCCTGTTGCCTCACAGCAAGAGGGGCCGGGATTCAAATCCCGGGCTGGACGGTCAACCGATTAGACCAATAACAAAGCACACAGTGTCCCAAGGACACTTTGACATGGACTGGAGGAGCCGGGGACCGGACCTCCGATCTTCCGATTGGTAGCTTTGGCTGAGCCATAGCCATAGAGGGAGTAGCAGAGGGTCGGGAGTGGACGGCCCGAGGTGAATGGCTGGGAATAGAACAGTTATTTGGCAGAAGAAGGTGCAGAAAGAGGGAATAGATTTAGGCAATGAAGAAGTTAATGGCTGGGAAAGTGCATGGAGGGAAGGTTTCTGGTGAGAATGAAAGACTAGACGGAGAGAAAGGGTTAAAAATGGAGGGAGCAGAGAGGAACAAGACGAAAGAGGTGGCAAGGAACAAATGGAGGGAAACAAAAAAAGAGAGGGGGGGATGGAGCAATGCATGTGATACAAAATGGATGAGGTTACAGTGTTACAGCTGTAGCAGTTAGCGTGTTCCATTATTCATGAGGTGGTTGGGTTAGATTGAGGTTTTCATGAGCACTGATTCCAGTCAAGTGGTTTTAAAAGTGTTCCCCTGGGTGCCTACGTCACTGAAATGGAAAACTTTTATCCCAAAATACTGTAAATTCATCTGCTATTTTTGCAGGCTGAGAGATGTTTTATTACACGGGGACTCCAAATGCAGATGCTTTAAAACAGCCTCCTCCAATCAAATGAATAGAGAGTGTGTCCACTGAGCTGTACTTTTTTCGTGCCAGAGATCAATTGAATGTGTCAAAGTAGGTGGATGTCCCAAATGATGTAGACTGAAATTCCAGTGGTTTCCCTTCTCTTCCGTTATTTATTGTCAGCAGCTGTTCCGTCCTGTGCGCCAAACTAACAGGGACACCAGAGGAACCACGCGTTGAAGCCTGTATCCTGACATCATCTCACTGCTTGTTTATACATCTTGGCCCAGCTCTCTAGTTGACAGCCTCATCTCCACTGCCCGCCTGCATGGTTTTGACTTTTGCTCACTTTTGACTCCAAGTACACTTGAACTTTCTATTTTAGCTGACTGGTCTGAGTGGCGTGTTTTTGGGGCTCAAACCACTTTGTGCTGACAGTGTGTGTGTTCACCACCTTCTCTTGCAGGACATTCTGCTGCAGCTGCCAGGTGCTCATCAAAAAACATTCACTGCAAACCTTTCCACCCACGTTACAATGCTGTATGTTTACAGTCATTGACACAGACTTCATTTGTAGAGGAATTCAAAGAGCTGTACACTTAATCTAAATAGGAAACCATTGGTGTTTTTTTTAATCATTTGATAATTGTCTCATGGTAATTCACTAGCAGTAATATAGTTAGTTATTATAGCTTTATTTAATCAGGAAGTCTCATTGAGATTAGGCGGCAACCTCCGGTCTGAAAAGTAAAGCCAATGAGGGAGTGTCCTATTCTTTCTAATGGTCATCAGGGTGCCAGTCCTCCAGTTGCAAAAAGAAGTCTGATTGCATAGAAGTCTATGAGAAAATGACTCTACTTCTCTCTTGATTTATTACCTCAGTAAACATTGTAAACATGAGTTTATGGTCTCAATCTCTAGTTTCAAGTCTTCTTCAATACAGCATGATGTTCATTTAGTAAATGATGGTCCATTTAGAGTCAAACAGACCATAAAGCAGGGTATGCTTGAGGCGGGCCGGGGCTATCTTGTGACTGAGAGGTTGCTACCAGAGCTGTATAAGGGCGTCTCTACAATGGCGTCACGCCTCCGCATTCCACATATTGTCACTTCCTTTCACTTGTTGGAAGAAACAAAGATGGCGATGGCCAAAATGCCAAACTCAAGGTAAAACCCCGAACTCCAGGCTTCAAAACTGCAGTACACAAACCAACTACGTCCACTTCTTATACATTATATGATTGAGACAGCTTTATTTTGTCAGATTGTCATGAACTTGAGTGATTGCATTCCTGACGCCCAGGGGATGAACCTTTTTTTTACATTTTGATGACCACATGACCTTTCCTGTAGTGCCAAGCTGATGACTTATCTGTCTGTATATTGCATCTGGTGCACGTTGGCATCAAACTATGCATGAGGAATCACACATCACTGCACAACACGACCAACGTTTTTGATTTGTGCTTGTTCACTGTAAATGGCTGCCCACAGCTTTGTGAGAGAGAGCCACTTGGGGAAATCATCAGTATTTCTACTGACTGAAAAACTAAATCAGTGTTACTGCTGACTGTCTCTGTGTTCTGCAGTGCAAGCATCTCTTTCCCACTGCAGAAAGTCATTTCATACAGTGTTAATATGAACATCACTTGGTTAAAGCTCATAAGTACTGATAAGCAATTATGGTGCAGTCAAAGTGTGTTCGACTTTGCTTACGGGAACGTATAATGCTCACTGATGAAATATACAACTTAAACTGAATTATAAGTACAAGCATCTAATGAATGTAAATGACTTGTTATCTCTAAAATATTGTATATTAGAGTTGATGCTATCTAAGGTGAAATGCATAATCATGGCACATTAATAAATCATGTGTCATGTTGCTGCTTTATGTCAAATGTTTGATATGTATGCAAAATAAACAATGTTTCAAGGTCTAATGAAGATAAGATATAGATTGATGTTTCATTAAAAAAAACTAATATATGTATTATTAATATATAATTATTGAGATTCAAAACACCAATACTTCTTTTAGATACATTTATTTTGTATTTTCAACACATGAGGTTTTATTCATTTGTGTTTTATGCACCAGGAAGTGATTTGCATTTTCAGACCTGATGCTTATGTGTGCATGACAATGTATTCAATAAGTGTAATAATATGCTGTTCTGCCATCCTGCTCCACTGATTCAGCATTACACACCTCTAAAACTGTTGGACGCACAATGGACAGTTACAAAAATAAGTAAAAACATGATAAAAACGGTTGTCGCAGAACCAGAGATGGCGTTTGTTTTATATTTAATGCATGCTTCTTTCTTGGCAGATTCTGGCACCTACACTACCCACAATGCAATTTTACCACAAGTAATTCAGTGAGAGATTCCAGTGTGTTATGCTAGAAGCAGCTAATGTAGCCTCTAGCCTGACGCAGAAATGAGCAGTTTTTTTTTTTTTTTCCATTTTCAAACCTTTAGCCGTCGTTTTTTTGGAGTGACGTTAGTGACGTCACTTGAGACAATTATTCGGACTTTGCACAGCTCCCTCTGGAGACACAAAGTCTTTATTTTCTTGTTTCCTACATGCTGTTTACTCCCCAACAGCTGTAAACAGACTTTGTTGTGATAGAAATGGTGGAGTTCCCTTTATTGTTAACAGAGCGGGGAAACAGGACATCTGAGGGAAAAACTGGAACAATATGGGACAAAAGGGTCCCGGCCGGATTTGGACCAAGGACACCGTGGCTATTTTGTGAATGAGAGGGTAAACTATTCATTAACTCTTCCCACTCCAGCTTATCTAGGTCACACACAGATTCAATTCTCCTGTCTGCCCACATTAAATACCTGCAGGAATCGGGGACATGATGGCACCCGTAGCTGGCTTCATACAAAATTAGAATTCTCCTGTCAGAAAACATCAGCTGTTGTTACCGGCTAATTCATTTTTGTCTGGCTGTCTTTTAGGCATTTCTGCTTCATTAGATAGTTTACTGAAGAAAGACAAGAAATGGAAAGGAGATGACGGGCTACAAAGGTCACGAGTCCAATGAGACAACACACGCACTGTGCTCACCAACCTGAAATCTTGATTGAAAGATATTGTTTTTTCCCCCATATGGAAACTTCTATTTCCCATTTGTCCTTCAAGTATGCTTGTGTCAAGCAGCCTGAATGCAGGTTGATTACATTTTACATTCAGCTGGAACTCCATCCTCCCTAACCGCAACACTGGTCTGTGTTCTTTCAGTAAACACATGAGTTGCTCAAATTATATTGAGCTTTTCATGAACTCAGATTCTTGAATGAAACAGATGTTGAATCTTTCGTCCCAGGGCTCAAACTGAATAAAGTCATTCTCGCTCTGTCAGTCAGATTCAATAGAATATTGTTCCGTTGTCATGGAGGACCTCGCCTGGCCCATTGTTTGGGAGACACTGCGTTAGAGTGAATGTTCTTCAAGTTAAACATATGACTAACCAGATTATTCTGCTGACGTCTGTAATGCCACATTTTTAGCACAAGTTGATTGTCATCACTTTGTACACCACAACACCAAAGTGTTCGAGGAGGGATGATAAGACTAAAGTCTAAACTCTAAATGGTTCATCCTCATCAACCCCTAAGAGACTAGTTAGCGACTAGCTGGTGAAGAAAGGGCGTCCAAAAGCAGAGCTGAAAAGGAGAGTGAATATTGGACTTTGTCGGCGGGCCAGAAACACAACTCCAACTGAATGCTAATGTTGCTGTCAGTCAGCTGGACGAGTAAATCAGCAAATATTAGCCAACATGTCAGCCATATGTGTCAGTGTTGTGTCTGCAGAGGCCAAACAAGATCTGTTTCATCATTGTCAGGGTATCATCATGTTGGAATCACTGAATAAGTGATGCAAGTAAATGATGGATCTGCCAACATTTCCTCTAGTTCAACAAAAATAATAGTTTTTTGAATCAGGCTGGGAATCTCGGTGAAGTCATGGAGCCTAGAAATTCTGCCTATGATCACTGTAATAATATGTCAAGAATTAAAGGATTTATGTCACAGCAGGATGTATTAATACTCTTCCATGATTAGCTTGACTATGTAAGGCTGTCTTTATAGGTCTCTAACAAGTGGACAGACAGCTGCAGCTAATTACAGTCCTCAGGAAGACCAGGAGAGTGCACATCGATCCAGTTCTCATATCCTCGTACTGGCTTTGTGTGTCAAATTATTAATTTTAAGATATAACTGTTGGTTTATGAAACACTAAAAGGTGTACATGTCTGATCTGCTGCTATGTTATGAACTATCCAGACCTCTCAGACGGTCTGGTTCCGTTCTGCTTTCAGTCGCCAGAGTCCAAACTTAACAGGGAGAAGCAGCGTTCAGTTTCTGTGTACCACATACTGTTTACCATTACCGAATAAACCTTAAGATGTACTAAAACTCTCAGTTCTTTCAAATTGTTTCTTACAAACACTTTGGGTATCTGGAGAGCCTACCAGCTCACAACCTGTGAGATAAGACAACCCAGACAGTGTGTTGTGGGCTGCCTACATAAGAAAACATGTGCAAAGCCATTCAGGATTCGACTCCTCTTCCTCACATGCAGGCTCATTATATACATGCCGCATAAATACCTTGCAAAGGTGCGGCATATTTTTTCTTGCGAACCAATCAGAGCAGACTGGACTTCTTTTCCGCTGGGGGCATAAAGAGACACAGGTACAGTATATTCAGACAGACAGTATGAGAAAGAGAATGTGTTATTTTGAACATTAAAGCATGTAAACATGTTGTAGTAGAAACCCAAAATACAAGTATGAACCACAAAATGAGCTTCACATGCCTTTAAACTCCCTTAAAACTGATGTGTTTGCCACCATCTTATCCTCTTTCAGCTGTTTAAATCCTTTAAATGTGAGGCTTGCATATTGCCTTGTCTTCCGTTTACATCTTTTCTTAATGCCTTTTATGTCCAATTTAAAGAACTTTGAGTTGCCTTGTTGTTGAAGGGTGCTTTACAAATAAACTTACCTTGCTTTGAAATGTTAAAAACATAAAGAGGTGCAACTGCTTCATAAACCTTTGATACATCACGATGAAGAAGAATAATCAACAACATCTTCGGCATAAATACACGGCTCCAGTCATCAATAATCTAAGCTCTGACATCCCCTTACAAGCTTTTCAGAATCCTCAACCTCATGACTCACGCCCCATCTCCTAACATCAATTGATTTATTCCTACTATGAAGGCAATCTCTGCCAATTTTAACCAAGACGTTTGAGTTGCTGTATCTTCACCGTACAAACGGCAGATCAGAAAAGAATCATATCAAGTCCAGATTTATTTGCACAAGTGCGCACTGGGCATTGTAAGTCTCGCACAGTTCTGTTTCCATTTAATTATTAAAAATCTACAGACCAGGGAACTTTCTTCTCGTGTTGAAGCATCCTTCTGGGAGCAGGCCAGCAGGATGTTTTTAATAAAGAAGGCCGGGAAACAGTGTTTGGATTCAGATGGCATCTGTGTGAGATGATTTCTCAGAGGACGACTGATGAGATGGAAGATACTTTATCACTTGTTAGCCAAATTAAACATTTGTTAAAGTGTGGAGCTTTTTTTATGAAGTGCTGTCCTCATAGCAAATGACTTGAACTTTGTTCATTATAAAAGTGGAGGAAAATTACATTACTGTGAAACAATTATCTTCTTGTTGCCGGGTGTGTGTCCTTGTTGGTCCCGAGTCCAGCAGGATGTGTAGTCGATATATATTTATGGTAAAACTGATCGTTGTTAAGTTTCCTACAATAAATGATGTCATTGTAGTTGAGAACAGTTGTTGGGCGTATGGTGGGGTTTGCCTGAAGAGAAAAAAAAAGGAAATAAATTTGAATGAAATGAATCACTTCTTGCTCCGTTATAAGATTACCATCCACTTCTGGGTAAAATTCTGCAGTTTACTTTTGGCTTCTGAATTCATAGTCTGACCTCTGACTTGTCGCCGACATTTGAAGTGTTGTGGAGTGATTTAAAAAGGTGCTGTAGGGGACAGAAAAGACCGAATTCACGGGGCCACTTTAAGAAAAGGGGCATAACCCTGGTGACAGGGGGGGTTAAAGGGTGGCAGGAAGTGAATGTGTGTGATGTGTGTATGGATGGAAATAAACGGCCACAAGGTGCAGCCAAAGGGAATACTCGCCTCATCGCTTGTTTCCACGCTCCTACAGTGCGATGGTTGTTTGGTTGGGGGAAATGACAGAGCCAATCTGAGCCGTTGGGGGGCAGGCTAACATTTATTAGCCAGCTACGGTTAGCCTCTATGCTGCTCCAAACCCACAGCTTTTTCCTCATATTATTGTTACAAATATTTAAGTAAATGTCTGGTGTTTGTGATCAAATAAAAACCTGAGAACATAGACAACTCCTAAAAAGTACAATTACATACTTTTGATTTGCGATAAAACATGTGTTTTGAACGCTGGGTCTGATATTAGCATCCGGCCCCCGCCAAATGTGGATAAATTGTTAGCAGCGGCGGGTAAAATCATCAGTCCGAGGAAACACTGAGGATGGGAATTGTGAATATATTTTCAAAGCTGTGTTGAAATTTGTGTGAAATATATCCAATATTGAATGAAATCAGATCTAAAATGTCAGTCCTTAAAAAGTTGCAGATAAAATTTAGCGCAGTGACAGGTGTCTGAAAGAAAAGTGATGCTGTCCAGAATGCAGTTTTCATGAACATAATGAGGACACATTTCACATGAAGGAATGCTGAGTGTGGTAAGTAGATCTAGCAGCAACTAAGTTAACCAACTTCACCAGTTAGCTTTAAAACATGTTAGCCAGTCATCGTGGCCAGCCTGCTACTTTCTGTCTGCCACCATGAGAGAAACACAGAGAAGACTCGGTGTATACATGCTACTAGTATGGTATCTATCTATATATCATACAGTAAGAGTACAGGGGCCTAAAGTTAACATTTAAAGTTTCCTTGAAGATCCTGAATCATTGTGGGTGCTGTGAATGTCTCATTGTTTTTGTTTGTAACGTCAGCAACATTATATTCTGATGAATTATGTATGTTACATTTAAAAAACAAAAATCAAAACGTTGCCCCTGATGCAGCTCTGAATTTTGCATATTGTACATGCCACAACCTCCTAATTCCTGATTACTGTGTGTGAACATGTAAAATATCCCTCTATAAAAAATAAATACTTTATTAGCACTATTAGCACTATTAGTTATTAGCACTAAAGCTAATGACTTGATGGGAACCTTCAGTCGCATTGTCCCCATGAACGGCCTAAAGATTATAGATGCTTTTGTTTCCTCCAAAAAACAAAAGCAAAATGGGTCATTTCCCTGTTCGGTTGTTCATTCTGTGAAATCTGTGTTTTCATGGAATGAAAGTTGGGCTTTTTCCTTGGTCTTATTGGCACATTATTTCAAAAGGTTTAAAACAGTTCAATACCAAATCATCAGGGACAAAAGAAAAATCTCCTCCAGGGTAAAACCTGATCAACCGGATTGTGTGTGCCTGTGTGTGCGTTGGTGGTATTTAGGGAGG